>NW_027202755.1:0-161506 GCF_024711535.1 Dipodomys merriami
GGCTTAGGCTTAGGCTTAGGCCGAGCGTGGGAGTGATGGTTAGGGTTAGGGTTAGAGTGAGGGTTAGTGTTAGGTTTAGGGTGACTCTTAGGATGAGGTTTGTTGTTATGTTTAGGGTTAGGGTTAGTTTTAGGGTTACGATTAGGGTTAGGTTTAGGGTTAGGGTTATGGTTAGGGTTTGGGTTAGGGTTAGAGTTAAGTTTAAGATTAGGGTTAGGGTTAGGGTTATTGTTAGTGTTATGGTTAGTGTTAAGTTTGCGGTGAGGGTGAGGCTTAGGGTGAGGGTTATGGTTAGTGTTAGGTTTTGGGTTAGGGTTAGTATTATTGTTAAGCATAGGGTTAGAGTTACCGTCATGGTGAGAGTGAGGGTGAGGGTTAGGGTGAGGTTTAGGGTTAGAGTTAGGGTTAGGGTTAGGGTGATGGTGAGGTTTAGGGTTAGAGTTAGGGTGAGTGGGAGGGTTAGGGTGAGGGTTAGGGTTAGGTTTAATGTTACCATTAGGGTGAGGGTGAGGGTTAGGTTGAGTTTTAGGGATAGGGTTAGGGTTAGGATTAGGGTGAGGGTGAAGGTGAAGGTTAGGGTTAGGCTTAGGCTTAGGGTTAGGCTGAGGGTGAGGCTGGGGGTGAGTATTAGGGTTAAGGTGATGGTTAGGGTTAGGGTTAGTGTTATTGTTAGGGTTAGGGTTACAGTTAAGGTGAGGGTGAGGGTGCACGTAGGGTTAGGGTTAGGGTTAAGCTGAGGTTTAGGGTTAGGTTTAGAGATAGGGTTAGGGTGAGTGTAAGGTTTAGGGTTAAAGTTAGGGTTAATGTTAGGGTTAGGCTTAGGGTTAGAATGAGGCTTAGCTTGGGCGTGAGGATTAGGTTTATGGTTAGGGTTATAGTTAGGATTAGGTTTAGGGTTAGGGTTAGGCTAAGGGTTAATGTTAGTGTTATGGTTAGTGTTAGGTTTAAGTTTGCAGTGAAGGTGAGGCTGAGGTTGAGGTTTATGGTTAGGGTTAGTGTTATGGTTAGTGTTATTGTTAGGGTTAGGGTTAGAGTTACGGTGAGGGTGAGGGTGAGGGTGAGGGTAAGGCTTAGGTGAGATGGGTGAGGTTTAGGTTAGGTTGAGGGTGAGGATTATGTTTAGAGTTAGGGTTAGTGGGAGGGTTAGGGTGAGGGTTAAGGTTAGTTTGATTTTTAGGGATAGTGATAGGGTTATGATTAGGGTTAGGGTGAGGGTGAGGGTGAGGGTTAGTGTTAGGTTTAGGCTTAGGCTTAGGCTTAGGCTGAGGGTGAGGATGGGAGTGAGCGTTTGTGTTACAGTGAGGATGAGGATTAGAGTTAGGGTGAGGGTTAGAAGGGGGGTTAGGGTTACAGTGAGTTTGAGGGTTAGGGTTAGGGTGAGGGTAACTTTTAGGATTAGGGTTAGGGTGAAGGTGAGGGTTAGGATTAGGGTTAGAGTTAGGTTTATTGTTAGTGTTATGGTTAAGGTTACTTTTGGAGTGAGGGTGAGGCTGAGTGTGAGGGTTAGGGTTAGGATTAGGGTTAGGGTTAGGATTAGGGTTAGGGTGAGGGTGAGATTGAGGATGAGGTTGAGGGTTAGGGTTAGGTTTAGGGTGAGATTTACGTTTAGGATTAGGGTTAGAGTTAGGGTTAGGTTTAGGGTGAGGGTAAGTGTTAGGGTGAGGTTTATGTTTAGGGTTAGGTTTACAGATAGGTTGAGGGTTAGGTTTCCTGCTAGTGTTAATTTTAATTTTAAGTTTATTGTTACGTTGAGGGTGAGGGTGAGGGTGAAGGTTATGATTAGGGTTAGAGTGAGGTTTAAAGTTAGGATTAGGGTTAGAGTTAGGGTTAGGGTTAGGTTGATTTTTAGGGTTAGAGTTAGGCTTAGGGTAAGGTTGAGGTTTAGGGTTAGAGTTAGGCTTAGGGTGAGGGTTAGTGTGAGGGTTAGGGTTAGGGTTAGTGTTAGGTTAGGGTTAGGGTGAGGGTTAGTGTGAGGGTTAGGGTTAGGTTTAGGTTGAGGTTTAGGTATAGGGTTAGGGTTAGAGTTAGGGTTAAGTTGATCGTGAGGTTTAGGGTTAGAGTTAGAGTTAGTGTTAGGGTTAGGTTTAGGGTGAGGGTTAGGGTGAGGGTTAGATTTCGGGTTAGGCTTAGGCGGATTGTGAGTGTGAGGGTTAGGGTTAGGGTGAGGGTTAGCGTTAGGTTTAGGGTGAGGGTTTGGATGAGGTTTTTGGTTATGGTTAGGTTTAGTGTTACTTTTAGGGTTAGGGTTATGGTTAAGTTTAGGTTTATGGTTAGGGTTAAGGTGAGGGTTAGGTTTAGGGTTAGGCTTAGGGTTAAGCTTATGGTTATTGTTAGTGTTATGGTCAGTGTTAAGTTTGCAGTGAGGGTGAAGCTCAGGTTGATGGTTATGGTTAGTGTTAGTGTTAGGGTTAGGGTTAAGGTTAGTGTTATTGTTAGGGTTAGAGTTAGAGTTATGGTCACGGTGAGAGTGAGGGTGAGGGTGAGGTTTAGGTTGAGGTTTAGGGTGAGGTTTAGGTTTAAGGTTAGGGTTAGGGTGCTGGTGAGCTTTAGGTTTATAGTTAGGGTTAAGGGGAAGGATAGGGTGAGGGTTAGATTTAGGGTTAGTTTTATAGATAGGTTGAGGGTTAGGGTTCCTGCTAGGGTTATTTTCAATTTTAAATTTAGGGTTACGTTGAGGGTGAGGGTGAGGGTGAGGGTTAGGGTTAGGGTTAGGGTGAGGGTTAAGGTTAGGATTAGGGTTAGAGTTAGGGTTAGGGTTAGGGTGAGGTTTAGGGTTAGAGTTCGGCTTAGGGTGAGGTTTAGTGTGAGGGTTAGGGTTAGGGTTAGTGTTAAGTTAGGGTTAGGGTGAGGGTTAGTGTGAGGGTTAGGGTTAGGTTTTGGTTGAGGTATAGGTATAGGGTTAGGGTTAGAGTTAGGGTTAGGTTGACCGTGAGGTTTAGGGTTAGAGATAGGGTTAGTGTTAGGGTTAGTTTTAAGGTGAGGGTTAGGGTGAGAGTTAGAGTTCGGGTTAGGCTTAGGCAGATTTTGAGGGTGAGGGTTAGGGTTAGGGTGAGGGTTAGCGTCAGGTTTAGGGTGAGGGTTTGGATGAGGTTATTGGTTATGGTTAGGGTTAGTGTTACTTTTAGGGTTAGGGTTAGGGTTAGGTTTATGTTTAGGGTTAAGGTGAGGGTTAGATTTGGGGTTAGGCTTAGGGTTAATGTTAGGGTTATTTTTAGTGTTATGGTTAGTGTTAAGTTTGCAGTGAGGGTGAGGCTCAGGTTGACCGTGATGGTTAGTGTTAGGGTAAGGGTTAGGGTTAAGGTTAGTGTTATTGTTAGGGTTAGGGTTAGAGTTACGGGCACGGTGAGAGTGAGGGTGACGCTGAGGGTTAGGGTGAGGTTTAGGGTGAGGTTTAGGTTTAAGGTTAGGGTTAGGGTGCTGGTGAGGTTTAGGTTTAGAGTTAGGGTTAAGGGGAGGGTTAGGGTGAGGGTTAGGTTTAGGTTTAGTGTTAGCATTAGGGTAAGGGAGAGGGTTAGGTTGAGGTTCAGAGATAGGGTTAGGGTTAGGGTTAGGTTAGGGTCAGTGTGAGGTTGAGGGTTAAGGTTAGGGTTAGGCTTAGGCTTAGGCTTAGGCTAAGGGTGAGGATGGGAGTGACTATTAGGCTTAGGGTGGTGGTTAGGCTTAGGTTAGTGTTATTTTAGGGTTAGAGTCAGAGTTACGGTGAGGGTGAGGGTGCGCGTGAGGTTTAGGGTTAGGGTTAAGGTAAGGTTTAGGGTTAGGTTAAGAGATAGAGTTAGGGTGAGGGTGAGGTTTAGGGTTAGAGTTAGTGTTAGTGTTAGGGTTAGGCTTAGGGTTAGGCTGAGCCTGAGGGTGGGGGTGAGGATTAGGGTTAGGGTTAGGGATAGAGTTAGGGTTAGGGTTAGGGTTAGGGTTAGGGTTTGGGTTATTTTTAGAGTTATAGTTAGGGTTAAGTTTGCAGTGAGAGTGAGGGTGAGGGTGAGGTTTATGGTTCGGGTTCGGGTTAGGATTAGGGTTAGGGTAAGGGTGAGTGTGAGGGTTAGGGTTAGGGTTAGGCTTAGGCTTAGGGTTAGGCTGAGGGTGAGGGTGGGGGTGAGGGTTAGTGTTATGTTGAGGGTGAGGATTAGGGATTGGGTGTTGGTTAGGATGAGGGTTAGTGTTATGGTGAGGGTAAGGTTTAGAGTTAGGGTGAGGGTTTGGGTTAGGATTAGGGTGAGGGTGAGGGTGATAGTTAGGGTTAGGGTTAGGGTTAGGGTGATTGTTAGTGTTATGGTTAAGGTTACCTTTGCAGTGAGGGTGAGGCTGAGGGGGAGGTTTAGGGTGAGGATTAGGGTTAGGGTGAGGTTGAGGGTTAGGATTAGGGTTAGGGTGAGGTTTAGGGTTAGGGTGAGGGTTAGGTTTAGTGTGAGGGTTAGTGTTAGGGTTATGGTTAGGGTTAGGGTCAGTGTTAGTGTTAGGTTCAGGGTTAGGTTTAGGGTTAGTGTTAGGGTTAGGGTTAGGGTGAGGGTTAGTTTGAGGTTTAGGGTTAGGCTTAGGTTTAGGATTAGGTTTGGGTGAGGGTGAGTGTGAGGGTTAGGGTTACGCTTTGGCTTAGGCTGACGGTGAGGGTGGGGGTGAGGATTAGTGTTTGGTTATAGTTAGGTTTAGAATTAGAGTGACGGTTAGGATGAGGTTTAGGGTTACGATTAGGGTGAGGGCTAGGGTGAGGGTGAGGGTTAGTGTTAGGGTTAGGGTTAGGCTGAGGTTTAGGCTGAGGGTGAGATTGAGGGTGAGGGTTAGGGTTAGGTTGATGGTTAGGGTTCGGTTAGCTTGAAGGTTAGAATGAGGTTTAGGGATAGGGTGAGTGTTAGGGTTAGGGTGATGGTAAGGGGAAAGTTGAGGGTTATGCTGTGGGTGAGGGTTAAGATAAGGGTGAGGGTTAGGGTTAGGGTGAGGGTTAGGGTAAGTGTGAGGGTTAGGGGATAGGGTGAGGATGAAGGTTAGGTTTAATGTGAGGTTTAGGGTGAGTATGAGGGTTAGGGTTAGGTGAGGGTAAGGGTTAGAATTAGAATTAGGGTGTGGGCTAGGGTGAGGGTGAGATTTAGGGTTAGGGTTAGGGTTAGGGTGAGGTTTAGGATTAGGGTGAGTGTTAGGGTTAGTGTGAGGGTTAGGGTTAGGGTTAGGGTCAGTGTTAGGGTGAGGGTAAGTGTTAGGATGATGGTTAGGTTTAGGGTGAGGGTTACAGTTCGGGTAAGGTTTAGGTTTAGTGTTAAGGGTATTTTTAATTTTTGGTTTAGGGTTAGATATAGGGTGAGTGTCAGGGTGTGGGTTAGGGTTAGGGTTAGGGTGAGCTTTAGGGTTAGGATTAGTGTTAGAGTTAGGGTTAGGATTAGGGTGAGGTTTAGGTTTAGAGTTAGGCTTAGGGTGAGGGTTAGTGTGAGGTTTAGGGTTAGGGTTAGTGTTATGTTACGGTTAGAGTGAGGGTTAGTGTGAGGGTTAGGGTTAGATTTAGGGTTACGGTTAGGATTAGAGTTAGGGTGAGGGTTAGGATGAGGGTTAGGGATAGGATGAGGGTTAGGGTGATTGCTGGGGTGAGGGTGATGTTTTGAGTTAGGGTTAGGGTGAGGTGTAGGGTTAGGTTGAGGGTGAGGTTTAATTTTAGTGTTAGGGTTAGGGTGAGGGTTAGGGTTAGGGTTAGTGTTTGGGTTAGGGTTAGGTTTAGTGTTAATGTTAGGTTGAGGGTCAGGGTTATGGTTAGGATTAGGTTTAGGGTGAGGGTGAGGGTGAGTGTGAGGGTTAGGGTTATGGTTAGGCTTAGTGTTAGGCTGAGGGTGTGGGTGAGGGTTAGGGTTTGGGAGATGTATAGGGTTAGAGTTAGTGTTAGTGTGAGGATTAGTGTTAGGGTTAGGTTGTGGGTGAGGGTTAGGGTTAGGGTGATGCTTAGGGTTACGGTCAGGGTGAGGTTTAGGATGAGGGTTAGGGTTAGTGTGAGGGTTAGGGTGACGGTGACAGTAAGGTTAAAGCAGAGGGTTAGGCTGAGAGTGAGGATTACAGTAAGGGTGAGGGTTAGGTTTCGGTGAGGGATAGGTTTAGGGTTAGGGTGAGGGTGTGGTTTAAATTGAGGATTAGGGTTAGGGTTAATGTGAGGTTTAGGGTGAGCATGAGGGTTAGGGTTTGGTTGAGGGCTAGAGTGAGGGTGAGGTTTAGGATTATGGTTAGCGTGAGTGTTAGCCTTAGGGTGATCATTAGGGTTAGTGTGAGTGTTAGTGTTAGGGTTAGAGTTAGTGTTAGGGTGAGGGTAAATGTTAGGTTGAGGTTTAGGGTTAGGGTGAGGTTTATGTTTAGAATGTGTGTTAGGGTTAGGTTTAAGATAATTTTTAGGGTTAGGGTTAGGGTTAGGATGAGGGTCAGGGTTAGGTTTAGGGTTAGGCTGAGGCTGAGGGTGAGGTTGAGGGTTAGGTTTAGCATGATGGTTAGGGTTATGGTTAGGGTAAGGGTTAGGATGAGGTTTAGGGTTAGGGTGACGGTTAGGATGAGGTTTAGGGTTAGGATTAGGGTTAGGATGAGGGCAAGGGTGAGGTTGAGGTTTTGGGTTGGCATTATGGCAAGGTTTAGGATTAGGGTTAGGTTTAGGGTTAGGGTGAGTGTTTGGGTTAGGGTTTCGGTGAGGTTGAGGTTTGGGGTTAGGGTGAGAGTTAGGGTTAGGGTTAGGGTTAGGGTGAGGGCTTGGGTAAGGTTTAGGGTTACAGTGAGGATGATGGTTAGGGTGAGTGTTAGGGTTAGGTTTATTTTTAGGGTTAGGGTTAGAGTTATGGTGAGGGTGAGGGTGAGGGTGAGGTTTAGGGTTAGGGTGATGGTGAGGTTTCGGGTTAGAGTTAGGGTTAGGGGCAGAGTTAGGGTGAGGTTTAGGGTCAGGTTTAGTGTTAGGGTTAGGGTTAATGTTAGGAGTAGTGTTAGAGTTATGGTGAGGGTGAGGGTTAGGCTTAGGCTTAGGGTTTGGGTATAGGCTAGTTTGAGGGTAAGGATTAGGGTTAGGGTTAGTGTGACGGGTAGGGTGAGGGCTAAGTTTAGTGTTAGGGTTAGGGTTGGGGATAGGGTGAGTTTTAGTGTAAGGTTGAGGGTTAGTGTTAGAGTTTGGATTAGGGTTAGGGTTAAGGTGAGGGTGAGTGTGAGGTTTAGGATTAGGGTTAGGGTTAGGTTTAGAGTTAGGGTGAGGGTGAGGGTGAGTGTTACGGATATGGTGAGTGTTGGCGTTAGGTTTAGAGTGATGGTTAGGGTGAGGGTTAGTCTTAGGCATAGGGTTCGGGTATGGGCTAGGTTGAGGGTGAGGGTTAGGGTTAGGGTTAGGGTGAGAGTTAGGGTGAGGGTTAGGGTTAGTGTTAGGGTTGGGGTTGGGGATAGGGTGATATTTAGTGTGGGGTTGAGGGTTAGTGTTAGGGTTAGGATTAGGGTTAGGTTAAGGTGAGGGTGAGTGTGAGGTTTAGGGTTAGGGTAATGATTAGAGTTAGGGTGAGGGTGAGGGTGAGGGTTACAGTTAGGGTGAGTGTTGGTGTTAGGTTTAGAGTGAGGGTTAGGGTGAGTGTTAGGCATAGGCTTAGGGTTTGGGTATGGGCTAGGGTGAGGATGAGGGTTAGGGTTAGGTTTAGGGTGAGCGGTAGGGTGAAGGGTTAGGGTTAGTGCTAGGGTTAGGGTTGCAGTTAGGGTTAGGCTTAATGTTAGGCGGAGGGTGAGGGTGAGGGTGAGGTTTAGGGTTAGGGTGAGGGTGAGGATTAGGGTAAGAATTAGGGTTAGGGGGAGGGTTAGTGTGAAGGTTAGGGTTAGGTTTAGTGTTACGGTTAGGTTTAGGGTGATGTTGAGTGTGAGGGTCAGGATTAGTCTTAGGCTGAGGCGGAGGCTTAGGCGGAGCGTGAGGGTGAGGGTGAGTGTTAGGGTTAGGGTTTTAGGGTTAAGGTGAGTGTTAGGATGAGTGTCGGGTTAGCATTAGGGTTAGGGGGAGGGCTAGAGTTAGGGTGAGGGTTAGGGCTAGCGTTACGGTAAGGTTTAGGGTTAGGGTTAGGGTTAGGGTTAGGGTGAGGCTGAGGGTTAGGATTAGGATTAGGGTGAGGGTTTGTTTTAGGGTTAGAGTTACCGTGAGGGTCAGGGTTTGGGTTAGGTTTAAGGTGAGTGTTATAAGTTAAGTTTAGGCTTAGAATTACATTAAGTGTGAGGGTGAGGGTGAGGGTTAGGATCAGGGTTAGGGTGAGGTTTAGTGTTAGGATTATGGTTAGAGTGAGGGTGAGGTTTAGGGTTAGAGTTAGGGTTAGGGGGAAGGTTAGGTTGAGTGTTAGGGTTAGGGTTAGTGTTAGGTTTAGGGTGAGGGTTAGGTTGAGGTTTAATGTTAGGGTTAGGGTTAGGTTTAGGATTAGGGTGAGAGTCAGGGTGAGTTTGAGGGTTAGGGTTAGGGTTTGGCTTAGGCTTAGGGTTAGGCTGAGGTATGGGTGGAGGTGAGGATTAGGTTTAGAATGATGGTTAGGGTTATGGTTAGGTTAAGGGTTAGTATAAGTGTTAGTGTTAGGATTAGGGTTAGGGTGAGGGCTAGGGTGAGGGTGAGGGTTAGGGTTAGGCTTAGGCTTAGGCTTAAGTTTAGGCTGAGGCTGAGGGTGAGGGTGAGGGTTAGGGTTAGGTTGATGGTTGAGGTTGCCGTAAGGGTGAGGGTTAGGATGAGGATTTATGTTATGGTGAGGGTTAGGGTGAGGGTGAGCGTTACGGTAAGGTGAGGTTTAGGATTAGGGTGAGGTTGAGGTTTAGATTCAGGATTAGTGTTAAGGTTAATGTGAGGTTAACGGTGAGGATGAGGTTTAGGGTTAGGTTGAGGCCTAGGTTGAGGGTGAGAGTTAGGGTAAGGGTGAGGTTTAGGGTTAGGTTGATGGTTAGGGTTAGTGTGACGGTTAGTGTTATGGTTAGGGTTAGTGTTAGGGTGAGGGAAAGTGTTAGGGTGATGGTTAGGTTTAGGGTGAAGGTTATGGTTAGGATGAGGGTTAGGGTTAGGGTTAGGTTTATTGTTAGGTTAGGGTTAGGGTTAGGGTTATGTAGAGAGTGAGTGTGAGAGTGAGGGTTAGGGTTAGGATGAGGTTTAGGTTTCAGATTAGGGTTAGAGTTAGGGTTAGGGTGAGGGTGAGGTTTAGGGTTAGAGTAAGGGTTAGTGTTAGTGTTACGATTAGGGTGAGGGTAAGTTTGAGGGTTAAGGTTAGGGTTAGGTTTAGGCTTAGGGTTAGGCTCAGGGTGAGGGTGGGGATGAGGAATAGGTGTAACGTGATGATTAGGGTTAGGGTTAAGTTTAGGATTAGGATTAGGGTTACGGTTAGGGTTAGCGTTAGGTTGAGGGTGAGGGTTAGATTGAGGGTTAGGGTTATGTTGAGCGTTATGGTTAGGGTGAGGGTTAGGTTTAGTGTTAGGGTTATTGTTAGGGTTAGGTTTAGGGTTACAGTGAAGTTGAGGGTGAAGGTTAGGTTTAGAGTTAGGATGAGGTTCAGTTTTAGGGTTAGGGTTAGAGTTAGGTTTAGGGTGATGGTGAGGTTTAGGTTTAGTGTTAGGGTTATTGTTAGGGTTAGGGTTAAGGTGAGGGTTAGGGTGAGGGTTAGGGTGAGGGTAAGGGTTAGGTTTAGTATGAGTGTTAGGATGAGGTTTAGGTTTAGGTTTAGGGTTAGTGTTAGGTTTAGTGTTAGGGTTAGGATTAGGTTTAGGGTTAGGGTTAGGGTTTTGGTGAGTGTTAGGGTTAGGGTTAGGGTTAGGCTTAGGCTTACGCTTAGGTTTAGGATTATTGTTAATGTTATGTTTAGTGTTAATTTTGCGGTGAGGGTAAGGCACAGGGTGAGGTTTATGGTTATTTTTAGGTTTAGGGTTAGGGTTACTGTTATTGTTAGGGTTAGGGTTAGAGTTACGGTCACTGTGAGAGTGAGGTTGAGGGTGAGGGTTAGGGTGAGGTTTACGGTGAGGTTTAGGGTTAGGGTTAGTTTTAGGGTGCTGGTGAAGTTTAGGGTTAGAGTTCAGGTTAGGGGGATGGTTTAGGGTGAGGGTTAGGATTAGGTTTAGTGTTAGCATTACGGTGAGGGTGAGGGTTAGGTTGAGGTTTAGGGATAGGGTTAGGGTTAGGATTAGGGTTAGGGTGAGAGTGAGGGTGAGGCTTAGGGTTAGTGTTAGGCTTAGGCTAAGGGTTAGGCTGAGGGTGAAGGTGGGGGTGAGGATTAGTTTTAGGGTGATCGTTAGGTTTAGGGTTAGTGTCATTGTTGGGGTTAGGGTTAGAGTTATGGTGAGGCAGAGAGTGCGGTTGAGGGTAAGTGTTAGGGTTAATGTGAGTGTTAGGATGAGGATTAGGGTTAGGATTAGTGTTAGGGTGAAGGCTAGGATGACTCTGAGTGTTAGGGTAAGGGTTAGGCTGAGGTTTAGGGTTAGGGTTAGGGTGAGGGTGACGTTTAATTTTAGAGCTAGGGTTAGGGTGAGGGTTAGGGTTAGTGTTTGGGCTAGGGTTAGGGTTAGTGTTAGGGTTAGGTTGAGGGTTAGGGTTAGGGTTAGGATTAGGTTTAGGGTGAGGGTGAGGGTGAGTGTGAGGGTTAGGTTTAGGATTAGACTTAGTGTTAAGCTCAGGGTGAGGGTGATGGTGAGGCTTAGGTTGAGGGTGAGGTTTAGGGTTAGAGTTAGTGTTAGTGTGAGGGTTAATGTTAGGGTTAGTTTGAGGGTGAGGGTTCGGATTAGGGTGATGCTTACGATTACGGTCAGGGTCAGGTTAGGATGAGGGTTAGGGTTAGTATGAGGGTGAGGGTGAGGTTGACAGGACAGTAAGGGTAAAGTTGAGGGTTATCTGAGAATGAGGATTACGGTAAGGGTGAGGGTTAGTGTTAGGGTGAGTGTTAGGTTTAGGTTTAGGGTGAGGGTGTGGTTTAGATTGAGGATTAGTCTTAGGGTTAGTGTGAGGTTTAGGGTGAGGATGAGGGTTAGGGTTAGGTTGAGGGCTAGGTTGAGGGTGACATTTAGTGTTAGGGTTAGAGTGAGTGTTAACCTTAGGGTGATCATTAGGGTTAGTGTGAGTGTTAGTGTTACGGTTAGGGTTAGTGTTATGGTGAGGGTTAGGTTTAGGGTTAGGATTAGGGTTAGGGTTAGGGTTAGGTTTAGGGTTGTTTTTAGGGTTAGGGTTAGGGTTAGGATGAGGGTCAGGGTGAGGATTAGGGTTAGAGTGAGGGCTAGGTTGAGGGTGAGGATTAGTGTTAGGGTTAGGCTTAGGCTTAGGTTTAGGCTGAGGCTTAGGGTGAGGTTGAGGGTTAGGGTTAGCATGATGGTTAGGGTCATGGTTAGGGTGAGGGTTAGGATAAGGGTTAGGGTTAGGGTGAGGTTTATGGTGAGGGTGACAGTAAGTGTCATGGTGAGGGTTAGGGTGAGGATTAGGATTAGGGTTAGGGTGAGGGTGAGGCTAAGATTGAGGATTAGTGTTAAGGTTAGAGTGAGTTTTAGGGTGATAATGAGGGTTAGGGTTAGTGTGAGAGCTATGGTGAGGGTGAGGGTTAGGGATAGGGATAGGTTGAGTTTTAGGGCTAAGGTGATGGTTAGGGTTAGTGTTAGGGTTAGTGTTAAGACTAGGGCTAGTTTTAGGGTGAGGGTTAGTGGTAGGGTGAGTTATAGCGTTAGGGTGAGGGTTATGGTTAGGGTTAGGGTTAGTGTTAGGTTTAGGGTAATTGTTAGGGTTAGGGTTAGCATTAAGGTTACAGTGAAGGTGAGGGTGAGGGTAAGGGTTAGGGTTAGGGTGAGGCTTAGGTTTAGGGTTAGGGTTAGAGTTAGGGTTAGGTTGAGGGTGAGGTTTAGGTTTAGAGTTAGGGTTAGGGTGAGGGTTAGGGTGATTGTAAGGGTTAGGGTTAGGGTTAGGTTTAGTGTTAGGATTAGGGTTAGGGTGAGTTTGAGTGTGAGGGTTAGCGTTAGGGTTAGGCTGAGTTTGAGGTTGAGTGTTAGGGTTAGGGTGAGGGATTGGGTTAGGGTTAGGATTAAGGTGAGGGTTAGGATGAGGTTTAGTGTAAGGATTAGGGTTAGGATGAGGGCAAGGTTTAGGGGGACGGTTAGGGTTAGAATTATGGCGAGATTTAGGATTAGGGTTAGGTTTAGGGTTAGGGTGAATTTTAGGGTTGGGGTTAGTGTTAGGTTGAGGGTGAGGGTTAGGATTAGGTTTAGGGTTAGGGTTATTGTTAGTGTTATGATTAATGTTAAATTTAAGGTGAGGGTGAGGCTAAGGGTGAGGTTTAGGTTTAGGGTTATGGTGAGGTTTAGGGTTAGGGTTAAGGTTAGGTTTAGGGTGAGGGCTTGGGTTAGGGTTAGGGTTAGGGTGAGGGTGAGGGTTAGGGTTAGGGTTTGAGTTAGGGTTATTCTAGGGTTTGGGTAATGGTTAAGCTGAGGGTGAGGGTGAGGGTTAAGTTAGGGTTAGGGTGAGCTTTAGATTTAGGGTTAGGTTTAGAGTTAGGTTTAGGGTGATGGTGAGGTTTAGGGTTAGAGTAAGGGTTAGTGTTAGGGTTAAGGTTAGTGTGAGGGTTAGGGTGAGGGTTAGAGTTAGGGTTAGGGTTAGGTTTAGGATGAGGGTTAGGGCTATGTTTAGGGTGAGGTTTAGGATGAGCTTTAGTGTTAGGTTGAGGTTTAGGGTTAGTTTTACTGTTAGGATTAGGGTTAGGGTTAGGGTGAGGGTTAGGGTTAGGGTTTGGCTTAGGGATAGGGTTAGGGTTATTGTTAGTGTTATGGTTAGTGTTAAGTTTGCGGCGAGGGTGAGGCTCAGGGTGAGGGTTATGGTTAGTGTTAGGGTTTGGGTTAGGTTTAGTATTATTATTAAGGTTAGGGTTAGAGTTTCGGTCATGGTGAGTGTGAGGGTGAAGGTTAGGGTGAGGTTTAGGGTGAGTATTAGGGTTAGGGTTAGGGTTAGGTTTAGGGTACTGGTGAGGTTTAGGTTTAGAGTTAGGGTGAGGGGAGGGTTAGGGTGAGGGTTAAGGTTAAGTTTAGTGTTAGTATTAGTGTGAGGGTGAGGGTTAGGTTGTGGTTTAGGGATAGGGTTAGGGTTAGGATTAGGGTTAGGGTGAGGGTAAGGGTGAGGGTTATGTTTAGGCTTAGGCTTAGGGTGAAGCTGAGGGTGAGGTTGGGGCTGAGGATTAGGATTAGGGTGATTGTTAGGGTTAGGGTTAGTGTCATTTTTAGGGTTAGGGTTAGAGTTACTGTGACGGTGAGGGTGCGGGTAGGGTTAGGGTTAGGTTTAGGCTGAGGTTTAGGGTTAGGTTTAGTGATAGTGTTAGGGTGAGGGTGAGGTTTAGGGTTAAATTTAGGGTTAATGTTAGGGTTAGGTTTAGGGTTTGGATGAGGTTGACAGTGGGGGTGAGGACTAGGGTTAGGGTGAGGGTTAGAGTTAGGGTTAGGCTTAGGGTAAGGGTTAATGTTAGTGTTATGGTTAGGCTTAAGTTTGCAGTGAGAGTGAGGCTTAGGGTAAGGTTTATGGTTAAGGTTAGGGTTATGGTTAGTGTTATTGTTAAGGTTAGGTTTAGAGTTTCGGTGAGGGTGAGGGTGAGGGTTAGGGTTACGATGAGATTTAGGGTAAGGTTTAGTGTTAGTGTTAGGTTGAGGGTGAGGATTAGGTTTAGAGTTAGGGTTATTGGGAGGGCTAGGTTTAGGGTTAGGGTTAGGTTGATTTTTAGGGATAGGGTTAGGTTTAGGATTAGGGTTAGGGTGAGGGTGAGTGTGAGGGTTATGGTTAGGGTTAGGCTTAGGCTTAGGGTTAGGCTGAGGGTGATGTTGGGGGTGAGGGTTAGTTTTACAGTGAGGGTGAGGATTAGGGTTAGGGTGAGGGTTAGGATGAGGGTTAGGGTTACAGTGAGGGTGAGGGTTAGGGTTAGGGTGAGGGTTAAGGTTAGGATTAGGGTTATGGTGAGGTTGAGGGTTAAGATTGGGGTTAGGGTTAGGTTTATTGTTAGTTTTATGGTTAAGGTTACTTTTGGAGTGAGTGTGAGGCTGAGGGTGAGGGTTAGGTTTAGGATTATGGTTAGGGTGAGGTGGAGGGTTAGGATTGGGGTTAGGGTTATGTTTATTGTTAGTGTTATGGTTAAGGTTACTTTTGGAGTGAGGGTGAGGCTGAGGGTGAGTGTTAGGTTTAGGATTAGGGTGAGGGTGAGGTGGAGGGTTAGGATTGGGTTTAGGGTTAGGTTTATTGTTAGTGTTGTGGTTAAGGTTACTTTTGGAGTGAGCATGAGGCTGAGGGTGAATGTTAGGGTTAGGATTAGGGTTAGGGTTAGGATTAGGGTTAGGGTGAGGGTGAGATTGAGGGTGAGGGTTAAGGTTAGGGTGATGGTTAGTGTTTTGGTTAACTTGAAGTTTAGGATGAGGTTTAGGGATAGACTGAGTGTTAAGGTGAGGGTGAAGGTAAGGGAAAATTTGAGGGTTAGGCTGTAGGTGAAGGTTAAGATAAGGGTGAGGGTTAGGGTTACAGTGAGGGTTATGGTAAGTGTGACGTTAGGGGCTAGGGTGAGGGGGTGGGTTAGATTGAGGATTAGGGTTAAGGTTAGTGTGAGGTTTAGGGTGAGGATAAGGGTTGAGGGTTAGGTAATGGTAAGAGTTAGAATTAGGGTTAGGGTGAGGGCTAGGGTGAGGTTGATGGTAAGGGTTAGGGTTAGGGTTAGGTTGAGGTTTAGGGTTAGTGTGAGGGTTAGTGTTAGGGTTAAGGTTAGTGTTAGGGTGATGGTTAGGGTTAGGATGAGGTTTACAATTAGGTTGAGGGTTAGGGTTCGTGTAAGGGTTATTTTTAATTTTAGGTTTAGGGTTACGTTGAGGATGAGGGTGAGGGTGAGGGTGAGGGTTAGGGTTAGGGTTAGGGTTAGGGTGAGGTTTAGGGTTAGGATTAGAGTTAGAGTTAGGGTTAGGGTTAGGGTGAGGTTTAGGGTTAGATAGGCTTAGTGTGAGGGTTAGGTTGACGGTTAGAGTTAGGGTTAGTGTTAGGGTAGGATTAGGATGAGGGTTAGTGTGAGGGTTAGGGTTAGGGTTAGGTTTAGGATTAGGGTTAGGGTGAGGGTGAGTGTGTGGGTTAGGGTTAGGTTAAGGGTTAGGCTTAGGGTTAGGCTGAGGGTGAGGTTGAGGGTGAGGGTTAGGTTTAGGGTGAGTGTTAGGATTAGGGTTAGGGTGAAGGTTAGGTTGAGGGTTAGTGTTACGATTAGAGTTAGGCTGAGGGCTAGGGTGAGGGTGAGGTTTAGGGTTAAGTTTAGGGTGAGGTTTATGTTTAGGGTTAGTTTGAGGGTGAGGTTTAATTTTAGAGTTAGGGTTAGGGTGAGTGTTAGGGTTAGGGTTAGTGTTAGGGTTAATGTTAGGGTTAGGGTTAGGGTTAGGGTGAGGGTTATGGTTATGGTTAGGATTAGGATTAGGGTTACTGTGAGGTTGAGTGTGATAGTTAGGGTGAGGGTTAGGGTTAGGCTTAGGGTTAGGCTGAGGTTGAGGGTGAGTTTGAGGGTTAGGGTTAGGGTGAGGGTGAGGTTTAGGGATAGAGTTAGTGTTAGTGTGAGGGTTAGTGTGAGAGTGTGTGTTAGGTTTAGGTTGTGGGTGAGGGTTAGGATTAGGGTGATGCTTGCTTAGGGTTATGGTCACGGTGAGGGTTAGGATGAGGGTTAGGGTTAGTGTGAGGGTTAGGGTGAGGTTGACAGTAAAGGTAATGTTGAGGGTTAGGCTGAGAATTAGGATTACAGTAAGTGTGAGGGTTAGGGTTAGGGTGAGGTTTAGGGTTAGGGTTAGGGTGTGGTTTAGATTGAGGATTAGTTTTTGGGGTTAGTGTGAGGTTTAGAGTGAGGATGAGGGTTAGGATTAGGTTGAGGTGTAGGGTGAGGATAAGGGTTACATTAGGGTTAGGGTGAGTGTTAAGGTTAGGGTGATCTTTAGGGATAGTGTGAGGGTTAGTTTTAGGGTTAGGGTTAGTGTTAGGGTGACGGTAATTGTTAGGGTGAGGTTTAAGGTTAGGGTGAGTGTTATGGTGAGAATGAGGGTTAGGGTTAGGTTTAGGGTTATTTTTAGGGTTAGGGTTAGGGTTAGGATGAGGGTCAGGGCTAGGATTAGGGGTAGGGTGAGGTCTAGGGTGAGGGTGAGGATTAGGGTAGAGTTAGGCATAGGCTTAGGGTTAGGCTGAGGCTGAGGGTGAAGTTGAGGGTTAGGGTTAGCATGATGATTAGGGTCATGGTTAGGGTGAGGTTTAGGATGAGGATTTGTGTTAGGGTGAGGGTTAGGGTGAGGGTGACAGTAAGGGTCAAGTTGAGGGTTAAGGTGAGTATTAGGTTTAGGGTTAGGGTGAGGTTTAGGTTTAGGGTTAGGGTTAGGGCTATTGTTAGTGTTATGGTTAGTGTTAAGTTTGCGGTGAGGCTGAGGCTCAGGGTGAGGTTTATGGTTAGTATTACGGTTAGGGTTAGGGTTAGGGTTAGTATTATTGTTAGGGTTAGGGTTAGAGTTATGGTCATGTTGAGAGTGAGGGTGAGGGTTAGGGTGAGTTTTAGGGTGAGGTTTAGGGTTAGGGTTAGGGTTAGGGATAGGGTGCTGGTGAGGTTTAGGGTTAGAATTCGGGTGAGGGGGAGGGGGAGGGTTAGGGATAGATTTAGGGTTATGATTAGGGTTAGGGTGAGGGTGAGGGTGAGGGTTAGGCTTAGGCTTAGGCTTACAGTTAGGCTGAGGTTGAGGATGGGGGTGAGGATTAGGTTTAGGGTGATGGTTAGGGTTAGGGTTAGTGTTATTGTTAGGGTTAGGGTTAGAGTTACCATGACGGTGAGTGTGGGGGTAGGGTTAGGGTTAGGGTTAGGTTGAGGTTTAGGGTTAGTTTTAGAAATAGGGTTAGGGTGAGGGTGAGGGTTAGGGTTAAAGTTAGGGTTAGGGTTAGGGTTAGGCTTAGGGTTAGGCTGAGGGTGAGGGTGGGGTGAGGATTAGGGATAGGGTTAGGGTTAGAGTTAGGGTTAGGGTTAGGGTAAGGGTTAATATTAGTGTTATGGATACGTTTAAGTTTGCAGTGAGGGTGAGGCTGAGGGTGAGATTTATGGTTAGGGTTAGGGTTATGGTTAGTGTTATTGTGAGGGTTAGGTTTAGAGTTACGGTGAGGGTGAGGGTGAGGGTGCGGGTTAGGCTTACGGTGAGATTTAGGGTGAGGTTTAGGTTTAGGGTTAGGTTGAGGGTGAGGATTAGGTTTAGAGTTAGGGTTAGTGTGAAGGCTAGGGTGAGGGTTAGGGTTAGGCTTAGGTTTAGGCTGAGGGTGAGGGTGATGGTGAGGGTTAGGGTTAGGTTGAGGGTGAGGTTTAGGTTTAGAGTTAGGGTTGGGGGAGGTTTAGGTTGAGGGTTAGTGTTGGGGTTAGTGTTAATGTTAGGATTAGGGTTAGGGTTAGGATGAGGTTGAGTGTGAGGGTTAGGGTTCGGGTTAGGCTTAGGCTTAGGGTTAGGCTGAGTGTGAGGGTGAGGGTTAGTGTTAGGGTCAGGTTTAGGGTTAGGATTAGGGTGAGGCATTGGATAAGGTTTAGGGTTAGGATTAGGGTTAGGATGAGGGCAAGGTTGAGTGTGAGGGTTAGGGTTAACATTATGGCAAGGTTTAGGATTAGGGTTAGGTTTAGGGTTAGGGTGAGTGTTAGGGTTAGGGTTACGGTGAGGTTGAGGTTTAGAATTAGGGTGAAGTTTAGGGTTAGGTTTAGGGTGAGGGTGATGGTTAGGATTAGGGTTAGGATTAGGGTTATTGTTAGTGTTATGGTTAAGTTTTCGGTGAGGGTGAGGCTGAGGGTGAGGGTTAGGGTTAGGGTTAGGGTGAGGGCTTGGGTTAGGTTTAGGTTTACGGTGAGGATGAGCGTTAAGGTTAGTGTTAGGGTTAGGGTTATTGTTAGGGTTAGGGTTAGAGTTATGGTGAGGGTGAGGCTGAGGTTGAGGTTTAGGGTTAGGGTGAGGGTGAGGTTTAGTTTTAGAGTAAGGGTTAGGGAGATAGTTAGGGTGAGGGTTAGGGTTAGGTTTAGTGTTAGGGTTAGGGTTAGGGTGAGGGTTAGGTTGAGGTTTAGGGTTAGCGTTAGGGTTAGGTTTTGGATTAGGGTTATGGTGAGGGTGAGTGTAAGGGTTAGGGTTAGGGTTAGGCTTAGACTTAGGGTTAGGCTGTGGGTGAGAGTGTGGATGAGGATTAGGTTTTGGGTGATGGTTAGGGTTAGTGTTAGGTTTAGGGTTATGATTAAGGTTAGGGTTAGGATTAGGGTTAGGGTGAGGGCTAGTGTGAGGGTGAGGGTTAGTGTTAGGTTTACGCTTAGGCTTTAGGGTTAGGCTGATGGTGAGGTTGAGAGTCAGGGTTAGGGTTAGGGTGATGCTTAGGATTATGGTCAGGGTGAAGGTTAGGAAGAGGGTTATGGTTAGGGTGAGGGATTTGGGTGAGGGTGACGGTAAGGGAAAATCTGAGGGTTAGGCTGAGTGAGGATTAAGGTAAGGTCTAGGGTTAGGGTTAGGGTTAGGGTGAGGGTGAGGTTAAGATTGATGATTAGGTTTAGGGTTAGTGTGAGGTTTAGAGTGAGGATATGGGTTAGGGTTAGGGTGAGGGCTAGGTTGAGGGTGAGCGTTAGGGTTAGGCTTAGGGTGAGGTTTAATGTTAGGGTCATGGTTAGGGTTAGTGTGAGTGTTAGTGTTAGTGTTAGGGTTAGTGTTAGGGTGAGGGTAAGTGTTAGTTTGAGGGTTAGGTTTAGGGTGAGGGTTATGATTAGAATGAGGGTTAGGGTTAGGGTTAGGGTTATTGTTAGGTTAGGGTTAGTGTTACATTTACGGTGAGGTTGAGAGTTAGGGTTAGGTTTAGGGTGTGGTTTATGTTTAGGGTTAGTGTTAGAGTCAGGGTTAGGGTGAGGGTGAAGTTTAGGGTTAGAGTTAGTGTTAGTGATATTGTTAGGGTTAGGGTGAGCGTCAGTGTGAGGGTTAGGGTTAGGCTTAAGCTTTGCTTTAGGCTTAGGCTTAGACCAAGTGTGAGTGTGAGGGTTAGGGTGAGAGTTAGGGTTAGGTTTAGGGTTAGTGTTGCTGTTAGGGGTATTGTTAGGGTGAAGGTGAGGATTAGGGTTAGGATTAGGATTAGGACTAAATTGAGGGTGAGTGTGAGGGTTAGTGTTAGGGTTAGGGTTAGGGTGAGCTTGAGGCTTAGGGTTAGGGTTAGGGTGAGGGTTAGGGTTAGGGTTAGTGTTAGTGTTAGGGTTAGGGTGAGGGTTAGGGTTAGGGTTAGGGTTAGGGTTAGTGTTAGGGTTGGGGTTAGGGTGAGGGTTAGGGTTAGGGTTAGTGTTAGGGTTGGGGTTAGGGTGAGGGTTAGGATGAGGGTGAGGGTTAGGGTTAGGGTTAGGATTACGATTAGGGGTAGTGTTAGGGTGAGTGCTTGGGTTAGGCTTAGGGTTAGGATTAGTCTTAGCATTAAGCTGAGAGTGAGGTTGAGGGTTAGGGTTAGGGTTCAGTTTAGGGTTAGCATTTGGGTGACAGTTATGGTTCGGTTTAAGTTTAGGGTTACGGTGAAGGTTTTGAGTTAGGTTTTCAGTTAAGGATTAGGGGGAGAGTTAGGATGAGGATTAGGTTTAGGATTAGGGTTAGGGCGAGGGCTAGGGTGAGGGTGAGGGTTAGGGTTATTTTTAGGGTGAGGTTAAGGGTTAGTGTTAGGGTTAGGGTGAGGGTTAGAATGAGGGTTAGGGTTATGGTGAGGGAGAGGGTTAGGGTTAGGGTTAGAGTTAGGTTGAGGATGAGGGTTAGGGTGAGGGTGAGGGTTAGGATTAGGGTTAGGGTTAGGATTATTGTTAGTTTTATGGTTCTGGTTACCTTGGCAGTGATGGTGAGGCTGAGGGTGAGGGTTAGGGATAGGATTAGGGTTAGGTTAAGTTTCGAGTTAGGATTAGTGTTATTGTTAGGGTTAGGGTTAGAGTTAAGGTGAAGGTGAGGGTGAGGGTAAGCGTTAGGGTTAGGGTTAGGCTTAGGGTGAGGTTTAGTGTCAGGGTTAGGGTGAGGGTGAGTATGAGGGTTAGGGTTAGGGTTAGGATTAGGCTTCGGTTTAGGCTGAGGGCGATTGTGAGTGTGAGGGTTGGTGTTAGTTTGAGGTTTAGGGTTAGTATTACATTGAGTGTCAGGGTTAGCATTAGTTTGAGGGTTACAATTAGGTTTAGGATTAGGGTGAGTTTTAGGGATAGTGTTAGGGTTTGGGTTAGAATGAGGTTTAGGGTTACAATTAGGGTTAGGGTGAGGGCTAGGGTGAGGGTGAGGTTTAGTGTTAGGGTTAGGGTGAGGTTTAGGTTTAGGCGTAGGGTTAGGGGGAGGGTTAAGTTTCGGGTTACATTGAGGGTGAGGGTTAGGTTTGAGGTGAGGGTTATGTTGAGGACTAAAGTGAGGGTGAGGGTTAGGGTTAGGGTTAGGGTGAGGGTTAGTTTGAGGTTTAGGTTTAGGGTTAGGTTTAGGATTAGGGTTATGCTGAGGGTGAGTGTGAGGGTTATTTTTTGGGTTAAGTTTAGGCTTAGGGTTAGGCTGAGGGTGATGGTGGGGATGAGGATTAGGTTTAGATTGATGCTTCTGGTAATGGTTAGGTTGAGAGTTAGGATGAGGGTTAGGGTTAGGCTTAGGCTTAGGGTTAGGCTGAGGCTGAAGTCGAGGGTGAGGGTTAGGGTTAGGGTGATGGTTAGGGTTATGGTTAGTGTGAGGGTTAGGATGAGGGTTAGCTTTGGGGTGAGGGTTAGGATGAGGGTGACAGAGTAAAGTTGAGGGTTAGGCTGAGGGTGAGGGTTATTGTAAGGATGAGGGTTCTGGTTAGGGTTAGGGTGAGGGTGAGAGTTAGATTGAGGATTAGTGTTAGGGTTAGTGTGAGGTTTAGGGTGAGGATGCGTGTTAGGCTTAGGGTGAGGGCTAGGGTGAAGTTGAGGGTTAGCGTTTGGGTTAGGGTGAGGTTTAGGTTTAGGGTGATTGTTAGCGTTAGTGTGAGTGTTAGTGTTAAGGTTAGTGTAAGTGTTAGGGTGAGGGTAAGTGTTAGGGTAAAGTTTAGGTTTAGGGTGAGGTTTAGGATTAGGGTTAGGGTTAGGGTTAGGGTGAGGGTGAGATTTAGGGTTAGAGTTAGGGTTGGGGTGAGGCTGAGGTTTAAGGTTAGGGTTAGGGTTAGTGTTAGGGTTAGAGTTAGGGTGAGGTTTAGTGTGGGTGTGAGGGTTAGTGCTAGGGTTAGGATTAGGGTTAGGGTTAAAGTGAGGGTGAGTGTGAGGTTTAGGGTTAAGTTTAGGGTTAGGTTTAGAATTAGGGTGAGTGTGAGGGTGATGGTTACGGTTAGGGTGAGTGTTGGGGTTAGGGTTAGAATGAGGGTTAGGCTTAGGCTTAGGGTTTGGGTATGGGCTAGGTTGAGGGTGAGGGTTAGGGTTAGGGTTAGTGTGTGGGGTATGGTGAGGGTTAGGGTTAGTGTTAGGGTTAGGGTTGGGGATAGGGTGAGTTTTAGTGTGGGGTTGAGGGTTAGTGTTAGTTTGGATTAGGGTTAGGGTTAAGGTGAGGGTGAGTGTGAAGGTTAGGGTTAGGGTTAAGGTTAGGTTTAGAGTTAGAGTGAGAGTGAGGGTGAGGGTTATGGTTAGGGTGACTGTTGGGGTTAGGGTTAGAGTGAGGGTTAGGATGAGGGTTAGGCTTAGGCTTAGGGTTTGGGTATGTGCTAGGGTGAGGGTGAGGGTTAGGGTTGGGGTGAGGGGTAGGTTGAGGTGTAGGGTTAGTGTTAGGGTTAGGGTTGGGGTTAGGGTTAGGCTTAATGTTAGGCAGATAGGGAGGGTGTGGGTGAGGTTTAGGGTTAGGGTGAGGGTGAGGTTTAGGGTTAGAATTAGCATTAGGGTAAGGGTTTGTGTGAGGGTTAGGGTTAGGGTTAGTGTTACTGTTAGGGTTAGGATGAGGGTGAGTGTGAGGGTCAGGGTTAGTCTTAGACTGAGGCCGAGGCTTAGGCAGAGCGTGAGGGTGAGGGTGAGGGTTTGGGTTAGGGTTTTAGGGTTACGGTGAGTGTTAGGATGAAATTTAGGTTTAGCATTAGAGTTAGGGTGAGGGCTAGAGTTAGAGTGAGGGTTAGGGTTAGTGTTAGGGTTAGATTTAGGGTTAGGTTTACGATAAGGGTTAAGGTGAGGCTGAGGGTTAGGATTAGGGTTAGAGATATGATGAGGGTCAGGGTTTGGGTTATGGTTAGCGTTAGGGTGAGAGTTAGGGTTCGGGTTTAGTTTAGGGTTGGATGAGGTTTAGGGTTCAGGTTACAGTGAGGGTGAGGGTTAGGGTTAGGTTGAGGGTTAGGGTTTCGATTACGGTTAGGGTGAGGTTTAGGGTTAGGGTTAGGGTGAGGTTTAGGATGAGGATTAGGGTTAGGATTAGGTTTAGGGTGAGGGCTAGGGTGAGGGTGAGGGTTAGGGTTATTGTTAGGGTGAGGTTTAGGTTTAGGTTTAGGGTTAGGGTTAGGGTTAGGATGAGGGTTAGGGTTATGGTGAGGGTGAGGGTTAGGGTTAGGGTGAGGGTTAGGGTGAGGATGAGGGTTAGGGTGAGTGTGAGGGTTATGGTGAGGGTTAGGGTGAGTGTTAGAGTGAGGGTTAGGGTTAGGATTAGGGTTAGGGTGAAGGCTAGGGTGAGGGTGAGGGTTAGGGTTATTGTTAGGGTGAGGGTTAGGATGAGGGTTAGGGTTACGGTGAGGTTAGGGCTAGGGTTAGAGTGAGGATTAGGGTTAGGATTAGGGTTAGGGTGAGGGTGATTGTTAGGATTAGGGTTAGGGTTAGGAGTATTAGTGTTATGGTTCTGGTGACTTTTGCAGTTATGGTGAGGCTGAGGGTGATGGTTATGTATAGGATTAGGGTTAGGTTTAGGTTTTGAGTTAAGATTAGTGTTATTGTTAAGGTTAGGGTTACAGTTACGGAGAGGGTGAGGGTGAGGGTAAGGGTGAGGGTTAGGGTTTGGGTTAGGGTGAGATTTAGTGTCAGGTTTAGGATTAGGATTAGGGTGAGTGTGAGGTTTAGGATTAGAGTTAGGTTTAGTGGGAGGGTTAGTGTTATGGTTAGGGTTAGGGTGAGGGTGTGTGATGGTCAGGGTTTGTCTTAGGCTGAGGCGGAGGCTTAGGCGGAGCATGAGGGTGAGGGTGAGTGTTAGTGTTAGGGTTTTAGAGTTAGGGTGTGTTAGGATTATGTTTAGGTTTAGCATTAGGATTAGGGGGAGGGCTAGAGTTAGCGTGAGGGTTAGGGTTAGCGTTAGGGTGATGTTTATGATTAAGGTTAGGGTTATGGTGAGGGTGAGTGTTAGGGTAGGGTGAGGGTTAGGGTTAAGGTGAGGCTGTGGGTTACTATTAGGATTAGGGTGAGGGTTTTTGTTAGGGTTAAAGTTACGATGAGGGTTTGGGTTAGGTTTATGGTTAGTGTTATAGTTAAGGTTAGGGTTAGAGTTACAGTAAGGGTGAGGGTGAGGGTGAGGTTTAGGATCAGGGTTAGCATGAGGTTTAGTTTTAGGATTATGGTTATGGTGAGGGTGAGGTTTAGGGTTAGAGTTAGGTTTAGGGGGAGGGTTAGGTTGAGTGTTAGGGTTAGTGTTAGGGTTAGGGTGAGGGTTAGGTTGAGGTTTAATGTTAGGGTTAGGGTTAGGTTTAGGATTAGGTTGACGGTAGGGTGAGTGTGAGGGTTAGGGTTAGGGTTTGGCTTAGTCTTACGGTTAGGCTGAGGGTATGGGTGTGGATGAGGATTAGGTTTAGAATGATGGTTAGGGTTATGGTAGGTTAAGGGTTAGGATGAGGGGTAGGGTTAGGATTAGGGTGAGGGTGAGGGTGAAGGTGAGGGTTAGGGTTAGGGTGACTGTAAGTGTAAAGGTGAGGGTTAGGCTGAGGGTGAGGGTTATGGTAAGGTGAGGGTTAGGGTTAGGGTGAGGTTGAGGGTTAGATTCAGGATTAGTGTTATGGTTAGTGTGAGGTTAAGGGTGAGGATGAGGGTTTTGGTTAGGTTGAGGGATAGGTTGAGGGTGAGAGTTAGGGTTAGGGTGAGGTTTAGGGTTAGGGTGATGGTTAGGGTTAGTGTGAGAGTAACTGTAATGGTTAGGGTTAGTGTTAGGGTGAGGGTAAGTGTTAGAGTGAGGGTTAGGGTTAGGATGAAGGCTATGGATATGATGAGAGTTAGGGTTAGGTTTAGGGTTATTGTTAGGGTTAGGGTTAGGGTTATGTTGAGGGTGAGGGTGAGCGTTAGGGTTAGGGGAGGTTTAGGTTTCCGGTTAGGGTTAGAGTTAGGGTGAGCGTGAGGGTGAGGTTTAGGGTTAGAGTTAGGGTTAGTGTTAGTGTTAGGGTTAGGTTTAGGTTTAGAATTAGGGTTAGGGTTAGGATTAGGGTTAGGGTTAGGTTGAGGGTTACGGGGAGGGTTAGGGTTACGTTTAGGGTTAGGGTGAGAGGGAGGGTTAGGGTTACGGTTTGGTTGAGGGTGAGGGTTAGATTGAGGGTTAGGGTTATGTTGAGGGTTATGGTTAGGGTGAGGGTTAGGTTTAGTGTTAGGGTTATTGTTAGGGTTAGGGTTAGGGTTACGGTGAGTTTGAGGATGAGGGTTAGGTTTAGGGTTAGGGTGAGGATTAGTTTTAGTGTTAGGGTTAGAGTTAGGGTTAGGGTGATGGTGAGGTTTAGGGTTAGAGTTAGGGTTAGTGTTAGGGTTAGGTTAAGGTGATGGTTAGGGTGAGGTTTAGAGTTCGGGTTAGGCTTAAGCTTAGGCTTAGGCTTAGGCCGAGAGTGAGGGTTAGGGTTAGGATGTTTAGGATGAGTCCTAGGATGAGGTTTATGGTTAGGGTTAAGGTTAGGTTTAGATTTAGTGTTAGGGTTAGGGTTAGGGATAGGGTGTGGGTTAGGGTTAGGGTTAGGTTTAGGGTGAGGGTTAGGTTTAGGGTTAGGGTTAGGCTTAGGCTTAGGCTTAGTGTTATGTTTAGTGTTATTGTTAGTGTTAGGGTTAGTGTTATGTTTGCGGTGAGGGTGAGGCACAGGGTGAGGATAATGGTTATTGTTAGGGTTAGGGTTAGGTTTACTGTTATTGTTAGGGTTAGGGTTAGAGTTATGGTCACTGTGAGAGTGAGGGTGAGGGTGAGGATTAGGGTGAGGTTTATGGTGAGGTTTAGGTTTAGGGTTAGTTTTAGGATGAGAGTGAGGGTGAGGGTTAGTGTTAGGGTGAGGGTTAGTGCTTAGGCTGAGGGTGAGGGTGGGGGTGAGGGTTAGGGTTAGGGTGATCCTTAGGTTTAGGGTTAGTGTTATTGTTAGGGTTAGGGTTAGAGTTACAGTGAGGCGGAGTGTGGGGGTGAGGGTTAGGATTAGGGTCAGGGTGAGGTTTAGGGTTAGGTTTAGAGAGGGTTAGGGTGAAGGTCAGGTTTAGGGTTAGAGTTAGGGTTAATGTTAGGGATAGGCTTAGGGTTAGGCTGAGGGTGAGGGTGGGGTTGAGGATTAGGGTTAGGGTTAGGGTTCGGGTTAGGGTTAGAGTTAGGGTTAGGGTAAGGGTTAGGGTTAGGATTAGGATTAAGGTTAAGTTGAGGGTGAGTGTGAGGGTTAGATTTAGGGTTAGGGTTAGGATTAGGGTTAGGGTATGTGCTAGCATGAGGGTTAGGGTTAGGTTTAGGGTTAGGGTGACGTTTAGCGTTAGTTTTAGTGTCAGAGTTAGGGTTAGGGTGAGGGTTTGGGTTATGGTTAGAGTTACGGTGAGGGTGAGGTTTAGGGTTAGGTTTAGGGTTAGGGTTATTCTTAGGGTTAGGGTTAGGGTTAAGGTTAAGGTAAGGGTGAGATTGAGGGTGATGTTGCATGTTAGGGTTAGGGTTAGGATGAGATTTTCAGTTAGGGTTAGGGTTAGAGTTAGGGTCAGGGTGAGGTTTAGGGTTAGAGTTAGGGTTAGGGTTAGGGTTAGTGTGAGTGTTAGGGTTAAGGTTAGTGTTACAGTTAGGGTTATGGTGAGGGATAGTGTGTGGGTGAGGGTTAAGGTTAGCGTTAGGCTTTGGCTTTGCGTTAAGGTGAGGGTGAGGGTGAGGGTGAGGGATAGGGTGAGGGTGAGACTGAGATTTAGGGTTAGAGTTAGTGTTAGGGTGAGAGTTATAGTTAGGGTTAGGGTGAGGGTCATGGTTATGGTAAGGGTGAGGCTTAGGTTTAGGGTGAGGGTTAGCGTTAGGATGAAGGTTAGGGTGAGGGTGAGGGTTAGGATTAGGGTTCCAGTTAGGATTATTGTAAGTGTTATTGTTCTGGCTACCTTTGCAGAGACGGTGAGACTGAGGGTGAGGTTTAGGTATAGGATTAGGGTTAGGGTTTGGTTTAGGGTTAGGATTAACGTTATTGTGAGGTTTAAGGTTAGAGTTACGGTGAGGGTGAGGGTGAGGGTAAGGGTCAGGTTTAGGATTAGGGTTAGATTGAGGTTTAGGGTCAGGGTTAGGATTTGGGTTAGGGTGAGTGTGAGGTTTAGGGTTAGAGTTAGGGTTAGGGGGAGGGTTCGCGTGAGGGTTAGGGTTAGGGTTAGTTTTAGGGTTATGGTTAGGGTGAGTGTTAGGGTTAGGATTAGGGTTAGGGTGAGGGTGAGTGTGAGGGTTAGGGTTAGGGTTTGGGTTAGGCTTAGTGTTAGACTGAGGGTGAGATTGAGGTGAGGGTTATGGTTAGGGTGAGGGTCGGGGTTAGTGTTAGGGTGAGGGTGAGGTTTATGTTGAGGATTAGTGTTTGGGTTAGTGTGAGGTTTAGTATCAGGATGAGTGTTAGGGTTAGGTTGAGGGCTAGGGTGAAGGTGAGGGTTAGCTTTAGGGATAGGGTGAGGTTTAGGTTTAGGGTGATTGTTAGCGTTAGTGTGAGGGTTAGTGTTAGGGTTAGTGTTAATGTTAGGGTGAGGGTAAGTGTTAGGGTAAAGTTTAGGTTTAGGGTGAGGTTTAGGATTAGGGTTACGGTTAGGGTTAGGGTGAGTGTGAGGGTTAGGATAAGGGTTAGGATTAGGGTTAGAGTTAGGATGAGGTTGAGGGTGAGGGTTACGGTTAGGGTGAGTGTTGGGGTTAGGGTTAGAGTGAGGGTTAGTGTGATGGTTAGGCTTATGCTTAGGGTTTGTGTATGGGCTAAGGTGAGTGTGAGGCTTAGGGTTAGGTTTAGGGTGAGGTGTAGGGTGAGGATTAGGTTTAGTGTTAGGGTTAGAGTTGGGGTTAGGGTTAGGCTTAATGTTAGGCAGAGGGTGAGGGTCAGGGTGAGATTTAGGGTTAGGGTGAGGGTGAGGTTTAGGGTTATAGTTAGGGTGAGGGTTAGTGTGAGGGTTAGGGTTAGGGTTAGTGTTAGGGTTAGGGTTAGGGTGAGGGTGAGTGTGAGGGTCAGGGTTTGTCTTAGGCTGAGGCGGAGGCTTAGGCAGAGCATGAGGGTGAGGTTGAGTGTTAGTGTTAGTGTTTTAGGGTTAGGGTGAGTGATAGGATGAGGTTTAGGGTTAGCATTAGTTTTAGGGGGAGGACTAGAGTTAGGGTGAGGGTTAGGGTTAGGTTTAGGGTGAGGTTTAGGGTTAAGTTTAAGGTGAGGCTGAGGGTTAGGATTAGGATTAGGGTGAGGGTTTATGTTAGGTTTAGAGTTAGGGTGAGGTTCAGGGTTTGGGTTAGGTTTAGGGTTAGTGTTATAGTTAAGGTTAGGGTTAGAGTTACAGTAAGAATGAGGGTGAGGGTGAGGGTTAGGATCAGGGTTAGGGTGAGGTTTAAGGTTAGGATTATGGTTAGGGTGAGGGTGAGGTTTAGGGTTAAAGTTAAGGTGAGGGGGAGGGTTAGGTTGAGTGTTATGGTTAGTGTTAGTGATAGGGTTAGGGTGAGGGTTAGTTTGAGGTTTAATGTTAGGGTTAGGTTTAGGTTTAGGATTACGTTGAAAGTGAGGGTGAATGTGAGGGTTAGGGTTAGGGTTTGGCTTAGGCTTACGGTTAGGCTGAGGGTATGGGTGGGGATGAGGATTAGGTTTAGTATGATGGTTAGGGCTATGGTTAGGTTAAGGGTTAGGATGAGGATTAGGGTTAGGATTAGGGTTAGGGTGAGGGCAAGGTTGAGGGTGAGGGTTAGGTTTAGGGTTAGGCTTAGGCTTAGCATTAGGCTTAGGCTGAGGGTGAGGGTGAGGGTTAGGGTTAGGGTGGTGGTTGGGGTTGCCGTTATGGTGAGGGTTAGGATGAGGATTTATGCTATGGTGAGGGTTAGGATGAGGGTGACCGTAAGGGTAAAGGTGAGGTTTAGGATGAGGGTGAGGGTTATGGTACTGGTGAGGGTTAGGATTAAGGTGAGGGTGAGGGTTAGATTCATGATTAGTGTTAGGATTAGTGTGAGGTTAAGGGTGAGGATGAGCGTTAGGGTTAGGGTGAGGGCTAGGGTGAGGGTGAGAGTTAGGGTTAGGGTTTGGTTTATGGTTAGGGTGATTGTTAGGGTGAGTGTGAGGGTTAGTGTTATGGTTAGGGTTTGTGTTAGGGTGAGGGTTAGGGTTAGGGTGAAGGTTATGGTTAGGATGAGGGTTAGGGTTAGGGTTAGGGTTATTTTTAGGGTTAGGGTTAGGGTTAGGGTTATGTTGAGGGTGAGGGTGAGGGTGAGGGTTAGGGTTAGGTTGAGGTTTAGGTTTCAGTTTAGGGTTAGTGTTAGGGTTAGGGTGAGGGTGAGGTTTAGGTTTAGAGTTAGGGTTAGGGTTAGGATGAGATTTAGGTTTAGGATGAGGGTTAGGGTTAGTGTGAGGGTTAGTGTTAGGGTTAGGGTTAGTGTTAGGGTGAGGGTAAGTGTTAGGTTGAGGGATAGGATTAGCGTGAGGGTTATGGTTATGCTGATGGTTAGGGTTAGGTTTATGGTTATTGTTAGGTTTAGGGTTAGGGTTACGGTTACGGTGAGGTTGAGGTTGAGGGTTAGGGTTAGTTTAGGATGTGGTTTAGTGTTAGGGTTAGAGTTAGAGTTAGGGTTAGAGTGAGGGTAAAGTTTAGGCGTAGAATTAGGGTTAGGGTGAGGTTTAGGGTGATTTTTAGGGTTAGAGTGAGCGGTAGTGTTAGCGTTAGGTGAGGGTAAATATTAGGCTGAGGGATAGGGTTAGGATGAGGGTTAGGGTTAGGGTTTGGGTTATTGTTAGGGTTAGGTTTATACGGGTACGGTGAGGGTGAGGGTGTGGGTTAGGTTTAAGGTTAGGATGAGGTTTAGGTTTCGGTTCATGTTAGAGTTAGGCTTAGGATGAGGGTGAGGTTTAGGGTTAGAGTTAAGGTTAGTGTTAGGGTTAGGGATAGGGTGAGGGTTAGTGTTAGGCTTTGGCTTAGGCTTTGGCTTAAGCCGAGCATGAGGGGGAGGGTTAGGGTTCGGGTTAGGGTGAGGTTTAGGGTTAGGATTAGCGTGAGTGTTAGGATGAGGTTTAGGGTTAGGATTAGGTTTAGTGTGAGGGCTAGGATGAGGGTTAGGGTGAGGGTTAGGGTTAGGATAGGGTCATGTATAGGATTTGGGATAGGGTGAGGGTGAGTGTGAGGGTTAGGTTTGGGTTAGGCTTAGGGGTAGGGTGATGGTTAGGGTTATGTTTTGGGTTAGGGTGAGGGTGAGGCTGAGGATTAGGTTTAGGTTTAGGGTTTGGTTTAGGGTTATGGTTTGTGTTAGGGTTAGGGTTACGGTTATGGTTACAGTGAGGTTAGGTTTTGTTTTAGGGTTAGGGTTAGGGTTACGGTGAACGTTAGGTTTAGGGTTAGGGTTAGGGTTAAGTTAGGGTTAGGCTGAGGGTTATGGTGGGGCTGAGGATTAGGGTATGGTTAGGGTTAGGGTTAGGGTTATTGTTAGGGTTATTGTTAGGGTGAAGTTTGCAGTGAGGGTGAGGCTGAGGGTGAGGGTGAGGGTTATGGTTAGGGTGTGGGTTAGGGTTAGTGTTACAGTTATTGTTAGGGTTACGGTTGGAGTTACAGTGAGGTTGAGGGTGGGGTTGAGGGTTAGGGTTAGGGTTAGTTTTAGGATTAAGGTTAGGGTTAGGGTTAGGGTGAGGGTGAGGTTTAGGGTTAGAGTTAGGTTTGCGGGAGGGTTACGGTGAGATTTAGGGTTAAGGTTACTGTTAGGGTTAGTTTGAGGGTGATTGTTAGTTTGAGGTTTAGAGATAGGGTTAACTTTAGGACTAGGGTTAGGGTGAGGGTGAGTGTGAGGGTTAGGTTGAGGGTTAGGACGGGGGTGAGTATTAGGGTTAGAGTGATGATTAGGTTTAGGGTTAGGCTTATTGTTAGGGTTAGGGTTAGTGTTATGGTGAGGGTGAGGGTGTGGGTGAGGGTTAGGGTTATGGTTAGGGTGGGGTCTAGGGTTAGGGTTAGGGTGAGGGTGAGGTTTAGGGTTAGATATAGGTTTAGGGGGAGGGTTATGGTGAGGGTTAGGTTTAGGGTTAGTGTTAGGGATAGGGTGAGGCTGAGGGTTCGGTCGAGGTTTAGGTTTAGGGTTAGGGTTTGGGTTAGGGTTAGTGTTAGGATGAGGGTAAGTGTTAGGGTGAGGGTTTGGGTTTGGGTGATGGTTAAGTTTTGGGTGAGGGTGAGGGTTAGTATTCGGGGTGGAGTTAGGGTTATTGTTAGTGTTATGGTTAAGGTTAAGTTTACGGTTAGGGTGAGGTTGAGGTTGAGGGTTAGGTTTAGGGTTAGGGTGAGGTTTAGGGTTCAGGTTAGGGTAAGGGTTAGGTTTAGGAGTAGGGTGAGGGTTTGGGTAAGGTTTAGGGTTACGGTGAAGGGGAGGGTTAGGATGAGGTTTAGGGATAGGGTGAGGGTTAGGGTGAGGGTGAGGTTTAGAGTTCGACTTAGGGTAGGGGGGAGGGTTAGGTTGAGGGTTAGGGCTAGGGTTATTGTTAGGGTTAGGATTAGGGTGAGGGTTAGGTTGAGGTTTATGGTTAGGGTTATGCTTAGGATTAGGATTACTGTTATGATGAGGATGAGTGTGAGGGTTAGGGTTAGGTTTAGGCTTAGATTTAGGCTGAGGGTTAAGGTGAGGGTAAGTTTTACGTTTAGGGTTAGGGTTAGGGTGAGGGTTAGGGTTAGGGTTAGGGTGAGGGTGAGGGTTCGATTGAGGGTTAGGGTTATTTTGAGGGTTATGGTTAGGGTGAGGGTTAGGTTTAGTGTTAGGTTTATTGTTAGGGTTAGGGTTAGGTTTAAGGTGAGGTTGAGGGTGAGGGTTAGATTTAGGTTTAGGGTGAGGTTTAGTTTTAGGTTTAGGGTTAGAGTTAGGGTTAGGGCGATGGTGAGGTTTAGGGTTAGATTTAGGGTTAGTGTTAGGGTTAGGTACAAGGTGAGGGTTAGGGTGAGGTTTAGAGTTCGGGTTAGGCTTAGGCTTAGGCTTAGGCTTTGGCCGAGAGTGAGGGTGAGGGTAAGGGTTAGGGTTAGGGTGAGGATTAGGGTTAGGTTTAGGGTGAGGGTTAGGATGAGTTTTAGTGTTAGGGTTAGGGCTAGGGTTAGGTTTTGTGTTAGGGTTAGGGTTAGTTTTAGGGTTAGGGTTAGGGTTAGGGTGAGGTTTAGGGTTAGGGTTAGGCTTAGGCTTAGGCTTAGGGTTATGTTTAGGGTTATTTTTAGTGTTATGGTTAGAGTTAAGTTTGCGGTGAGGATGAGGCACAGGGTGAGGGTATTATGGTTATTGTTAGGGTTAGGGTTACTGTTATTGTTAGGTTTAGGGTTAGAGTTACGTTCACATTGAGAGTGAGGGTGAGGGTGACATTAGGGTGAGGTTTACGGTGAGGTTTAGGGTTAGGGTTAGGTTTAGTGTAAGGGTGCTGGTGAGGTTTAGGGTTTGAGTTCAGGTTAGGGGGAGGGTTAGGGTGAGGGTTAGGGTTAGGTTTAGTGCTAGCATTAGGGTGAGGGTGAGGGTTAGGTTGAGGTTTAGGGATAGGGTTAGGGTTAGGATTAGGGTTAGGGTGAGAGTGAGGGTGAGGGTTAGTGTTAGGGTTAGGCTTAGGCTTAGGGTTAGGCTGAGGGTGAGGGTGGGGGTGAGGATTTGGTTTAGGGTGATCGTTAGGTTTAGGGTTATTGTTATTATTAGGGTTAGGGTTAGAGTTACGGTGAGGCTGAGTGTGCTGGTGAGGGTTAGGGTTAGGGTCCGGGTGAGGTTTAGGGTTAGGTTTAGAGATAGCGTTAGGGTGATGGTGAGGTTTAGGGTTAGAGTTAGGGTTAGTGATAGGGACAGGCTTAGGGTTAGGCTGAGGGTGAGGGTGGGGTTGAGGATTAGGTTTAGTGTTAGTGTTAGGGTTAGGGTTCTATTTAGGGTGACAGTTAGGTTGAGGGTTAGGATTAGTATTAAGTTTAAGGTGAGGGTGAGTGTGAGGGTTAGTGTTATTGTTAGGGTTAGGATTAGGGTTAGGGTGAGGGTGAGTTTTATGGTTAGGGTTAGGTTTAGAGTGAGGTTTAGGGTGAGGGTTAGGGTTAGGGTTAGTTTTAGGGTTAGGTTTGGGTTTAGTGTTAGGATTAGTGTTACTGTGACTGTGAGTGTGAGGCTTAGGGTTAGGGTTAGTGTTAGGCTGAGGCTGAGGGTGAAGTTGAGGGTTAGATTTAGGGTTAGGGTATGGTTTATGTTTAGAGTGAGGGTTAGAGTGAGGGTTAGGGTTAAGATTAGGGTTAGGGTATGTGCTAGGGTTAGGGATACGGTTAGGGTTCGGTTTTGGGTGACTTTTAGTGTTAGGTTTAGTGTCAGAGTTTGGGTTGGTGTGAGGGTTTGGTTTAGGGTTAGAGTTACCGTGAGGGTGAGGTTTAGGGTTAGGTTTAGGCTTAGGGTTATTCTTAGGGTTAGGGTTAGGTTTAAGGTTAAGGTAAGGGTAAGGGTGAGGGTGATGTTGAGGGTTAGGGTTAGGGTTAGGATGAGGTTTAGGGTTAGGGTTAGGGTTAGGGTCAGGGTAGGGTTTAGGGTTAGAGTTAGGGTTAGGTTTAGGGTTAGTGTGAGTGTTAGGGTTAGGGTTAGTGTTACAGTTAGGGTTATGGTGAGGGATAGTGTGAGGGTGAGGGTTAGGGTTAGTGTTAGGCTTTGGCTTTGGGTTCAGCTGAGGGTGAGGGTGAGGGTTAGGGTGAGGTTGAGGGTTAGTGTTAGTGTTAGAGTTAGGGTTAGGGTTAGTGTTAGTGTTAGGGTTAGGGTGAGGGTTAGGATGAGGGTAAGGGTTAGGGTTAGGGTTAGGATTAGGATTAGGGTTAGTGTTAGTGTGAGTGCTTGTGTTAGGCTTAGGGTTAGGGTTAGGCTTAGCATTAAGCTGAGGGTGAGGGTGAGGGGTTAGGGTAAGCATTCCGCTTAGGGTTATCATTTGGGTGAGAATTATGGTTCGGGTTAAGTTTAGGGTTAGGGTGAGGGTTAGGATTAGGGTTACAGCGAAGGTGAGGCCTAGGGGTAGGTTGAAGTTTTGGGTTAGTATTAGGGATAGGGTGATGGTTAGGATTAGGTTTAGGGTGAGAGTTAGGATGAGGATTAGGTTTAGAATGGTGGTTAGGGTGAGGGCTAGGGTGAGGGTGAGGATTTGGGTTAGTGTTAGGGTGAGGTTTAGGGTTAGGGTGAGGGTTAGGATGAGGGTTAGGGTTACGGTGAGGGTTACGGTTAGGGTTAGAGTGAGGATTATGTTTAGGATTAGGGTTAGGGTGAGGGTTAGGTTTAGGGTTAGGGTGAGTGTTAGGATGAGGATTAGGGTTAGGTTTATTTTTAGAGTGAGGGCTAGGGTGAGGGTGAGGGTTAGAATTAGTGTTAAGGTGAGGTTTAGTGTTAGGGTTATGGTGAGGGTTAGGGTTATGGTGAGGGTGAGGGTGAGGGTAATGGTGAGGGTTAGGGTTAGGGTTAGGGTGAGATTTAGGGTCAAGGTTAGGATTTGGATTAGGGTGAGTGTGAGGTTTAGATTTAGAGTTATGTTTAGCGGGAGGGTTAGGGTGTGGGTTAGGGTTAGGGTTAGTTTTAGGGTTAGGGTTAGGGTGAGGGTTAGGTTGAGGTTTAGGGTTAGGGTTAGAGTTAGTGTTAGGATTACTGTTAGGGTGAGGGTGAGTGTGAGGGTTAGGTTTAGGGTTTGGGTTAGGCTTAGTGTTAGGCTGAGGGTGAGGTTGAGGTGAGGGTTATGGTTAGGGTGAGGGTCGGGGGTAGGTTTAAGGTGAGGGTTAGAATTAGGATTAGGGTTAGCGTGTGGCTTAGTGTTAGGGTGAGGGTAAGGTTTTGGATGAGGTTTAGGGTTACAATTAGGGTTAGGGTGAGGGCTAAGGTGAGGGTGAGGGTTAGCGTTAGGATTAGGGTCAGGTTTAGGGTTAGGGGTAGGGGTAGGGTTAGGGTCAGGGTTAGCGTTTCGGTTACGGTGAAGATGTGGGTTAGTTTTGAGCTGATGGTTAGGGTGAGGACTAAAGTGATGGTGAGGGTTAGGGTTAGGGTTAGGGTTAGGGTGAGGGTTAGGTTGAGGCTTAGGTTTAAGGTTAGTGTTAGGATTAGGGTTAGGCTGAGGGTGAATGTGAGGGTTAGGGTTAGGGTTAGGCTTAGGCTTAGGGTTAGGCTGAAGGTGAGGGTGGGGATGAGGATTAGGTTTAGAGTGATGGTTCTGGTTATGGTTAGGTTGAGGGTTAGGATGAGGGTTAGAGTTAGGATTAGGGTTAGGGTGAGGGCTATGGTGAGTGTGAGGTTTAGGGTTAGTTTTAGGCTTAGGCTTAGGGTTAGGCTGAGGCTAAAGGTGAGGGTGAGGGTTAGGGTTAGGGTGATGTTTAGGGTTACGGTTAGGGTGAGTGTTAGGATGAGGGTTAGGGTTAGGGTTAGGGTGACGTTAGGTTTAGGGTGATGGTTAGCGTTAGTGTGAGGGTTAGTGTTAGTATTAGTGTTACTGTTAGGTTGAGGGTAAGTGTTAGGGTAAGGTTTAGGTTTAGGGTGAGGTTTAGGATTAACGATAAGGTTAGGATTAGGGTCAACGTGAGGTTTAGGGTTAGAGTTAGAGTTAGGGTGAGGTTTTGGGTTAGGGTTAGGGTTAGGTTTAGTGTTAGAGTTAGGGTTAGGGTGAGGTTTAATAGGGGGTGAGGGTTAGTGTTAGGGTTAGGATGAGGGTTAGGGTTAGTGTGAGGGTTAGGGTGAGGGTGACAGTAAGGTTAAAGTTGAGGGTTAGGCTGAGAGTGAGGATTTCGGTAAGGGTGAGTGTTAGCATTAGGGTGAGGGTTATGGTTAGGTTTAGGTTGAGGGTGTGGTTTAGATTGAGGATTAATTTTAGGGTTAGTGTGAGGTTTAGGATCAGGGTGAAGGTGGGGGTTAGGATTAGATTTAGGCTTAGGCTTAGGCTTAGGGTAGGGTTATTGTTAGTGTTATGGTTAGCGTTAATTTTGTGGTGAGGGTGAGGCTGAAGGTGAGGTTTAGAGTTAGGGTTAGGGTTAGTGTTATTTTTAGTGTTAGGGCTAGAATTACGGTGATGTTGAGGGTGAGGATGAAGTTTAGTGTCAGGGTGAGTTTTAGGGTTAGGGTTAGGGTAAGGGTGAGGGTGAGGTTTAGGATTAGAGTTAGGGTTAGGGATAGGGTTAGGTTGATGGTTAGGGTTAGGGTTAGGGTTAGGGTGAGGGTTAGATTGAGGATTAGGGTTATAGTTAGGGTTAGTGTGAGGTTTAGGGTGAGGATAAGGGTTAGGGTTAGGGTGAGGGTGAGGGTAGGACTTAGGGTTAGGGTGAGGGCTAGTTTGAGGGTTAGGGGGGTTAGGGTTAGGATCAGGTTTAGAATTAGGGTGAGGGTAGGGTTAGTGTGAGGGTTAGTGTTAGGGTTAGGGTTAGTGGTAGTGTGAGTGTAAGTGTTAGGGTGATGTTTAGGGTTAGGGTGAGGGTTATGGTTAGGTTGAGGGTTAGGGTTAGGGTCACGATTATTGTTAGGTTTATTGTTAGGGTTACGGTTACATTGAGGATGAGGGTGAGGGTTAGGGTTAGTGTTAGGGTGAGGTTTAGTGTTAGGGTTAGTTTTAGAATTAGGGTGAGGGTGAGGGTGAGGGTGAGGTTTAGGGTTAAATATAGGTTTAGAGTGAGGGTTAGGGTGAGGGTTAGGGTTAGGGTGAGTGTTAGGGTGGGGGTGACAATAAGGGTAAAGATGAGAGTTAGGCTGAGGGTGAGCGTTACAGTAAAGATGAGGGTTATTGTTAGGGTGAGGGTTAGGTTTAGGGTTAGGGTGAGGGTGAGGGTTAGATTGAGGATTAGTGTTAGGGTTAGTGTGAGCGGTAGTGTTAGCGTTAGGGTTAGTGTTAGGTTGAGGCTAAATATTAGGGTGACGTTTAAGGTTAAGATGAGGGTTATGGTTAGGGTGAGGGTTAGGGTTATGGTTAGGGTTATTGTTAGTGTTAGGGTTATATGGTTACGGTGAGGGTGAGGGTGTGGTTTAGGGTTAGGTTTAGGATGAGGTTTAGCTTTCGGGTTAGTGTTAGAGTTAGGGTGAGGGTGAGGGTGAGTTTTATGGTTAGATTTAGGGTTAGTGTTAGAGTTAGGGATAGGGAGAGGGTTAGGCTTAGGCTTAGGCTTAAGCTTAGCCTTAGGCCGAGCATGAGGGGGAGGGATAGGGTTCAGTTTAGGGTGAGATTTAGGGTTTAGGGTTAGCGTGAGTTTTAGGATGAGGTGTAGGGTTAGGAATAGGTTTAGGGTGAGGGCTAGGGTGAGGGTGAGTTTTAGGGTAAGGACAGGGTTAGGTATAGGATTTGGGTTAGGGTGAGGGTGAGTTTGAGGGTTAGGGTTATGGTGAGGGTTAGGGTTAGGGTTAGGGTTAAGTTAGGATTAGGCTGAGGTGAGGGTAGGGGTGAGGATTAGGGTTATGATTATGGTTAGGGTTAGGGTTATTGTTAGTTTTATGGTTAGGGTTAAGTTTGCAGTGAGGATGAGGCTGCTGGACAGGGTTATGGTTAGGGTTAGAGTTAGGGTGAGGGTGAGGGTTAAGGTTAGGTTGAGGATTAGCGATAGGGTTACATTTACGACTAGGGTTAGTGTAAGGGTCAGTGTGAGGTTTGGTTGAGGGTTAGGCTGAGGCTTAGGGTTAGGCTGAGTTTCACGGTGGGGGTGAGGATTAGGGTTAGGGTGATGGTTATGGTTAGGGTTATGGTTATTGTTAGCATTAGGGTTAGGGTGAGGGTTACGATGAGCGTTAAGGTTAGGGTTAGGATTATGTGTAGTATGAGGGCTAGGGTGAGGATGAGGGTTAGCGTTAGTGTTTGGGTGAGGTTTACGGTTAGCGTTAGGGTTAGGATGAGGGTTAGGGTTACGGTGAGCGTGAGGGTTAGTGTTAGGGTGAGGGTTAGGGTTAGGATTTGGGTTAGGGTTAGGGTGAGTTTTAGGGTTACATTTAGGGTTAGGGGGAGGGTTAGGTTGAGGGTTAGGGTTAATGTTAGGGTTAAGGTTAGGGTGAGGGTTAGCTTGGGGTTTAGGGTTAGGTTTAGGATTAGGATTAGCGTGAGGGTGAGTGTGAGGGTTAGGGTTAGGGTTAGGCTTAGGCTTAGGGTTAGGCTGAGGGTGTGGGTTGGGGTGAGGATTAGGGTGAGGTTGATGGTTAGGTTTAGGGTGAGGGTTAGGATGAGGGTTAGGTTTAGGATTAGGGTTAGGCACAGTGCTAGGGTGAGGGTGAGTTTGTGTGTTAGGGTTAGGTTTAGGGTTAGGCTTTGGGTTAGGCTGAGGGTGAGGTTGAGTTTGAGGGTTAGGGTTAGGGTTAGGGTTAGGGTGAGTGTGAGGTTTAGGGTTAGAGTTAGGGTTAGGTTGAGGCTGAGGGTGAGGTTTTGGGTTAGGGTTAGTGTTAGGTTTAGGGTTAGGGTTAGGGTGAGGGTTAGTCTGTGGGTGAGGGTTAGGGTTATGTTTAGGATTAGGAATAGGGTTAGGGTTAGGGTGAGTATGAGGGTTAGGGTTCCGGTTAGTGTTAAGCTGAGGTTTAGGGTGAGGGTGAGGATTAGGGTTAGGATGTGGGTTAGGGTTAAGGTTATGGGGAGGGTTAGGATGAGGGTTAGTGTTAGGATTAGGGATAGGGTGAGGGCTATGGTGAGGGTGAGGTTTAGGGTTAGGGTTAGGGTGTGGTTTAAAGTTAGGTTAAATTTAGGGTTAGGGTGAGGGTGAGGTTTACGGTTAGAGTTAGGGTTAAGATGAGGCTGAGGTTGAGGGTTAGGGTTAGCGTTAGTATTAGGATTAGGATAAGGGTTAGAGTGAATGTCAGTGTTAGGGTTAGGGTTCAGGTTTGGCTTAGGGTTACATTGACGGTGAGGGTGAGGGTGAGGTTTAGGGTTAGCATTAGGGTTAGGGTGAGGGTGAATGTGTGTGTTAGGGTTAGGTTTAGCGTTAGACTTAGTGTTAGGCTGATGGTGAGGTTGAGGGTGAGGGTTAGGGTTAGTGCGAGGGTTATGTTAAGAGTTACAGGGAGGGATAGGATGAGGGTTAGGGTTAGGTTGAGGTTTAGGGTTAAGATTAGGGTTAGGGTGAGGGTGAGGGTTAGGGTTAGGGTAAGGGTTACTGTGAGGGTGAGGGTTAGGGTTAGGTTGAGGGTTAGGGTTAGGATTTGTGTTAGGCTGCGGGCTAAGATTAGGGTGAGGGTTAGGGTAAGGGTTTGGCTTAGGCTTAGGGTTAAGCTGAGGGTGAGGTTGAGGGTGAGCGTTAGGGTTAGGGTTAGTGTAAGTTTTAGTGTTAGGTTTAGGGTTAGAGTTCCGATTAGGGTGAGGGTGAGATTTAGGTGTAGAGTTAGTGTTAGGGTGAGGGTTAGGATTAGGGTGAGGGTTAGGGTGGGGGTGACAGTAAGGTTAAGGTGAGGGTTAGGATGAGTGTGAGGGTTAGGGTTAGGTTGAGGGTTAGGGTTATGGGTAGGGTGAGGGTGAGGGTTAGATTGAGGATTAGTGTTAAGGTTAGTGCTAGGTTTACCGTCAGGATGAGTGTTAGGGTTAGGGTTAGGTCTAGGGTTAGGTTGAGGTTTAGCGTTAGTGTTATGTTGAGGTTTAGGTTTAGGGTGATGGTTAGAGTAAGTGTGAGGCTTAGTGTTCAGATTGCAGTTAGTGATAAGGTGAGGGTAAGTGTTAGGGTGAGGGTTAGGTTTAGGGTGAGGCTTATGTTTAGGGTGAGGGTTAGGGTTAGGATTAGGGTTTTTGTTAGGTTTAGGGTTAGGGTTACCATTACGGTGAGGGTGAGGGTTAGGGTTAGAGTCAGGATTTGGATTAGGGTTAGTGTTAGGGTGAGGGTAAGTGTTAGGGTGAGGGTTAGGGTGAGGGTTATGGTTAGGGTGAGGGTCATGGTTAGGCTTAGGGTTACGTTGACTGTGAGGGTTAGGGTTAGGTTGAGGGTTAGGGTTAGGTTTCGGGTGAGGTTAGGGTTAGGGTTAGTGTGAGGATTAGTGTTAGTGTTAGGGTAAGTGGTAGGGTGAGGGTAAGTGTTAGGGTGAGGTTTAGGGTTAGGGTGAGGATTATGGTTAGGGTGAGGGTTAGGGTTATTGTTAAGGTTAAGGGTAGGGCTAGAGTTAGTATTAGGGTAAGGGTGAGATTTAGGGTTAGAGTTAGGTTTAGTGTTAGGGTTAGGGTTAGGGTGAGGGTTAGGGTTAGGCTTAGGCTTAGGCTTAGGCTTAGGCCGAGCATGAGGGTGAGGGTTATGGTTCCGGTTTGGGTGAGGTTTAGGTTTATGTTTAGTGTCAGGTTTAGGATGAAGTTTAGGGTTAGGGTTATGGTTAGGTTGAGGGCTAGGGTGAGGGTTAGGGTTAGCGTTAGGGATAGGGTTAGGTTTAGGATTAGGGTTAGGGTGAAGGTGAGTGTGAGGCTTAGGGTTAGGGTTAGGGTTAGGCTTAGAGTTAGGGTAAGGGTTAGCGTTAGGGTTTGGGTTAGGGTGCAGGTGAGGCTGAGGATTAGGGTTAGGTTTAGGGTTAGATTTAGGGTTAGGTTTAGGGTTAGATTTAGTGTTATGGTTATGGTTAGGGTTAGGGTTATGGTGAGGGTTAGGTTTAGGTTTAGGGTTAAGCTGAGGGTGACTGTGTGTGTGAGGATTAGAATTAGGTTTAGGGTTAGGCTTAGGGTTAGGGTTATTGTTAGTGTTATGGTTACGGTTAAGTTTGCTGTGAGGGTGAGGCTGAGGGTGAGGGTTAGGGTTAGGGTTAGGTTTAGGGCTATTGTTAGGTTTAGAGCTAGAATTACGGTGAGGTTGAGGGTGAGGGTGAAGTTTAGGGTTAGGGTGAGTTTTAGGGTTAGGGTTAGGGTTAGGATGAGGGTTAGGGTTAGGGTTAGGGTTAGGGTGAGGTTAGGGTTCGGGTTAGTTTGAGGGTTCGTGTTGGGGTTAGGTTAATGTTAGGGTGAGGGTAAGTGTTAGCGTCAGGTTTTGGGTTAGGGTGAGGTTTATGGTTAGGATTGACGGTTAGGATTAGGGTTAGGATTCTTGTTAGAGTTAGGTTTAGTGTTAAGGTTATGGTGAGGGTGAGGGTGAGTGATAGGGTAAGGGTTAGGGTGAGGTTTAGCGTTTGCGTTAGGGTTAGAGTTAGCTTTTTGGTGACGGTGACGTTTAGGTTTAGAGTTAGGGTTAGGGTGAGTGTTAGGGTTAGGGTTAGGGTGAGAGTAGTAGGGTTAGGGTTAGGGTTAGGGTTAGGTTTAGGATTAGGGTTAGGGTGAGGGTGAGGGTGTGTGTTAGGGTTAGGTTTAGGGTTAGGCTTAGAGTTAGGCTGAGGGTGAGGTTGAAGGTGAGGGTTAGGGTTAGGGTGAGGGCTAGGGTAAGGGTTAGGGGGAGCGTTAGGAAGAGTGTTAGGATTAAGATTAGTTTTAGGGTGAGGGCTAGGCTAAGGGTGAGCTTTAGCTTTAGGTTTAGGGTGAGGGTTAGGGTTAGGGTTAGGGTGAGAGTTAGGGTTCGGGTTAAGTTTAGTGTTAGGTTGAGGGTTAGGGTAAGGGTTATGTTGAGGGTGAGGGTCAGGTTTAGGTTGAGGGTTAGGCTGAGGCTTAGGGTTAGGTTGAGCGTGAGGGTGGGGGTGAGTATTAGTTTAGGGTGATGGTTAGGTTTAGGGTTAGGGTTATTGTTAGGGTTAGGGTTACAGTTATGTTGAGGGTGAGGGTGTGGGTGAGGGTTAGGGTTAGGTTTAGGGTGGGGTTTAGGGTTAGGGTTAGGGTGAGTGTGAGGGTGAGGTTTAGGGTTAGATATAGGTTTAGGGGGAGGGTTAAGGTGAGGGTTAGGTTTAGGGTTATTGTTAGGGTTAGGGTGAGGTTGAGGGTTAAGTTTAGGCTTAGGGTTAGTGTTAGAGTGAGGTTTATGGTTAGGGTTTGGATGAGGTTTAGAGTTACTGTGAGGGTGGGGTTGCAGGTGAGTGTGAGGGTTAGATTGAGGATTAGTTTTAGGGTTAGAGTGAGTTTTATTATGAGAACGAGGGTTAGGGTAAGGGTGAGGGCTAGGGTGAGGGTGAGGGTTAGGGATAGGGTTAGGTTGAGGTTTAGGGTTAAGGTGGTGGTTAGGGTTAGTTTGAGGGTTGCTGTTAGGATTAGGTTTAGTTTTAGGGTGAGGTTAAGGGTTAGAGTTAGGGTTAGGGTGAGAGTGAGTTTTAGGTTTACAGTTAGGGTTGGGGGAGGGTTAGGGTGAGGGTTAGGGTTAGGGTTAGTGTTGGTGTTAGGGTTAGGGTTAGGGTGAGGTTGAGTGTGAAGGTTAGGGTTAGGGTTAGGCTTAGGCTTAGGGTTAGGCTGAGGGTGAGGGTGAGGTTTAGGGTTAGGGTGAGGTTTAGGGTTAGGATTAGGGTCAGGGATAGGATGAGGTTTAGGGTTAGGATTAGGGTTAGGATGAGGGCAAGGGTGTGTGTGAGGGTTAGGGTTAGCATTATGGCAAGGTTTAGGATTAGGGTTAGGTTTAGGGTTAGGGTGAGTGTTAGGGTTAGGTTATGGTGATGTTGAGTTTTTGGGTTAGGGTGAGGGTTAGGGTTAGGGTTAGGGTGTGGGTGAGGGTGAGGGTGAGGGTTAGGATTAGGGTTAGGTTTAGGGTTATTGTTAATGTTATGGTTAAGTTATGTTTTCGGTGAGGGCGAGGCTGAGGGTGATGGTTAGGGTTAGGTTTAGGTTTAGGGTGAGGGCTTGGGTTAAGTTTAGGGTTACGGTGAGGGTGAGTGTTAGGGTTAGTGTTAGGGATAGGCTTATTGTTAGGGTTAGGGTTACAGTTATGGTGATTGTGAGGGTGAGGGTGAGGTTTAGGGTTAGGGTGAGGGTGAGGTTTAGGGTTAGAAAAAGTGTTAGGGGGAGAGTTAGGGTTAGGTTTAGTGTTAGGCTTAGGGTTATTGTTAGGGTTAGTGTTAGAGTTATTGTGAGGGTGAGGGTGAGGGTGAGGTTTAGGGTTAGGGTAATGGTGAGATTTAGGGTTAGAGTTAGTGTTAGAGAGACAGTTAGGGTGAGGGTTATCTTAGGTTTAGTGTTAGGGTTTGGGTTAGGGTTAGGGTTAGTTTGAGGTTTAGGGTTAGGTTTAGGTTTAGGTTTAGGATTTGGATTATGGTGAGGGTGAGTGTGAGGGTTAGGGATAGGTTTAGGCTTAGGCTTAGGGTTAGGCTCTGGGTGAGAGTGGGGTAAGGATTAGATTTTGGCTGATGGTTAGGGTTAGTGTTAGGTTTAGGTTTATGATAAGGTTAGGGTTAGGATTAGGGTTAAGGTGAGGGCTAGGGTGAGGGTGAGGGTTAGTGTGAGGGTTTGGCTTAGGCTTTAGGGTTAGGCTGTTGGTGGGATTGAGGGTGAGGGTTTGGGTTAGGGTGATGCTCAGGATTATGTTCAGGGTTAAGGTTAGTATGAGGGTTAGGGTTAGGGTGAGGGTTAGCGTCAGAGTGACCTTAAGGGTAAAGCTGAGAGTTAGGCTGAGTGTGAGGATTAATGTAAGGTCTAGGGTTAGGGTTAGGGTTAGGGTGAGGGTGAGGTTAAGATTGATGCTTAGGTTTAGGGTTAGTGTGAGGTTTAGAGTGAGGATGAGGGTTAGGGTTAGGGTGAGGGCTAGGTTCAGGGTGAGGGTTAGGGTTAGGCTTAGGGTGAGGTTTAATATTAGGGTGATGTTTAGGGTTAGTGTGAGTGTTAGTGTTAGGGTTAGGGTTAGTGTTAGGGTGAGGGTAAGTGTTACTTTGAGGGTTAGGTTTAGGGTGAGGGTTATGGTTAGAATGAATGTTAGGGTTAGGGTTAGGCTTAGGGTTATTGTTAGGGTAGGGTTAGGGTTACATTTATGGTGAGGGTGAGGGTTAGGGTTAGGGTGTGGTTTATGTTTAGGGTTAGGGTTAGAGTTAGGGTTAGGGTGAGGGTGAAGTTTAGGGTTAGATTTAGCGTTAGTGATAGGGTTAGGGTTACGGTGAGGGTCAGTGTGAGGGTTAGGGTTAGGCTTAAGCTTAGGGTTAGGCTTAGGCTTAGACCAAGCGTGAGTGTGAGGGTTATGGTTAGGGGTAGGGTTACACTTAGGGTTAGGGTGAGAGTTAGTGTTAATGTTAGGGGTAGGGTTAGGGTGAAGGTGAGCATTAGGGTTAGGATTAGGATTAGGATTAAGTTGAGGGTAAGTGTGAGGGTTAGTGTTAGGGTTAGGGTTAGGGTGAGTGTGAGGGTTAGGTTGAGGGTTAGGGTGAGGTTTAGGGTTAGGGTTAGTGTTAGGGGTAGGGTTAGGGTGAGGGTTAGGATGAGGGTGAGGGTTAGGGTTAGGGTTAGGATTACGATTAGGGATAGTGTTAGGGTGAGTGCTTGGGTTAGGTTTAGGTTTAGGATTAGGCTTAGCATTAAGCTGAGGTTGAGGGTGAGGGTTAGTGTTAGGGTGAGAGTTAGGGTGAGGGTGAGGGTTAGGCTTAGGGTTAGGATTAAGATTAGGGTAAGGGTTAGGGTGAGTGTGAGGTTTAGGGTTAGGGTTAGGGTGACAGTATGTATTAGGGTGAGGGTTAGATTTAGTGTGAAGTATATGGTTAGGATGATGGTTAGGGTTAGGCTTATTGTTAGGGTTAGGATTAGGCTTATGGTTACGGTAATGGTGAGGGTGAAGGTTAGGTTGAGGTTTAGGTTTAGGGTTAGGGTTAGAGTTAGGGTTAGGGTTAGGGTTAGTGTTAGGTTTATGGTTAGGTTGTGACTTAGCGTGAGGTTGAGGGTTAGGGTTAAGGTTAGGATTAGGACTAGGGTTAAGGTGAGGGTGAGTGTGAGAGTTAGGGTTAGGGTTTGGGTTAGCATTAGAGTTAGGGTGAGGGTGAGGGTTGGGGTTAGGGTTAGAGTAACGGTTAGGGTGAGGGTTAGGCTTAGGCTTTGGTTTAGGGTGTTGGTTAGGGTGAGGTTGAGGGTTAGGGTGAGGGTTAGGCTGAGGGTTAGGATTAGGGTTAGTGTTAGGGTTAGAGTTGGGGTTAGGCTTAGGCTTAGTGTTAGGCGGAGGGTCAGGGTGAGGGTGAGGTATAGGGTTAGGTGAAGGTGAGGTTTAGGGTTAGATTTAGCATTAGATTGAGAGCTAGTTTGAGGGTTAGGGTTAGGGTTCTTGTTAGGTTTAGGGTGATGGTGTGTGTGAGGGTTATGGTTAGTCTTAGGCTTAGGCTTAGGCTTAAGGCCAAGCTTGAGGTTGAGTGTGAGGGTTAGGGATAGTGTCAGGGTTAGGGTTTTAGGGTTAGGGTGAGGGTTATGATGAGGTTTAGGGTTAGGATGAGGGTTAGGCTGAGGGCTAGAGTGAGGTGAGGCTTATGGTTAGCGTTAGGGTGAGGTTTAGGGTTTGGGTTATTGTTAGTGTTAGGGTTAGAGTTAAGTTCAGTGTTAGGGTGAGGGTGATGATTAGGTTTAGGGTTAGGGTGAGGTTTAGGGTTAGGGTTAGGGTGAGGGTGAGGTTTAGGGTTAGGATTAGGGTGAGTTTTAGGATGAGGTTTACGGTTAGGATTAGGGTTAGGGTACGGGCTAGGGTGAGGTTTCGTGTTAAATTTAGAGTTAGGGAGAGGGTTAGGGGTAGGGTTAGGCTTAGGTTTATTGTTAGGGTTAGGGTGAGGGTTAGGTTGAAGTTTAGGGATAGGTTTAGGGTTAGGATTAGGGTTAGGGTGAGGCTGAGAGTGAGGGTTAGGGCTAGGGTTAGGCTTAGGCTTAGGGTAAGGCTGAGGGTGAGTGTGGGGTTGAGAATTAGGATTAAGGTGATAGTTAGGTTTAGGGTTAGTGTTATTGTTTGGGTTAGGGTTCGAGTTACTGTGTGGGTGAGGGTGCAGGTGAGGTTTAGGATTAGAGTTGGGATTAGGGGGAGAGTTAGGGTGAGGTTTACAGTTAGGGTTAGTGTTAGGGTTTGGGTGAGGCTTAGGATTACTGTTAGGGCTATTATTAGGGTAAGGTTTATGTTTATGGTTATGGTTAGGTTGAGGGTTAGAGTTAGTTTTAGGGTGAGGTTTAGGGTTTGGGTTAGGGTTAGAGTTAGGGTGAGGGTGAGGGTGAGGTTTAGGGTTAGAGTCAGGGTTAGGATCAGCGTTAGGTTGAGGGTTAGGTTTAGGGTTAGGATTAGGGTTAGGGTGAATGTGACTGTGTGGGTTAGGTTAGGTTTAGATTTTGGCTTAGGGTTAGGCTGAGGGTGAGGGTCAGGGTTAGGGTTAGTGTTAGGTGTAGGGTTAGGGTTAGGGGTAGGTTAGGGTTAGGGTTAGTGTGAGGTTTAGTGTTAGGGTTAGGGTTAGGGGTAGGATGAGGGTAAGTGTGAGGGTGAGGTTTATGGTTAGGGTGAGTACTATGGTTAGGGTGAGGGTTAGGGTTATTGTTAGGGTTAGGGTTAGGGTTAAAGTTAGGGTTAGGGTGAGGGTGAGATTTAGGGTTAGAGTTAGGGTTAGTGTTACGGTTAAGATGAGGTTTAGGGTTAGGGTTAGAGTTAGGGTGAGGGGTAGGGTTAGGTTTAGGATTAGGTTTAGGGTGAGGGTGAGGGTGGGGCTTAGGTTTAGGGTTAGGGTTAGGCTTAGAGTTAGGGTGAAGGTTAGGGTTAGGGTTTAGTTTAGGGTGCAGGTGAGGCTGAGGATTAGGGTAGGTTTAGAGTTAGATTTAGGGTTAGGTTTAGGGTTAGGGTTAGGTTTAGGGTTATGGTGAGGGTGAGGGTTAGGGTTAGGCTTAGAGTTAGGCTGAGGGTGACTGTGGGGGTGAGGATTAGAGTTAGGGTTAGGCTTAGGCTTAGGGTTAGGGTTATTGTTAGTGTTATGGTTAGGGTTAACTTTGCGGTGAGGGTGAGGCTGCGGGTGAGGGTTAGGGTTAGTGTTAGGGTTAGTGTTATTTTTAGGGTTATGGCTAAAGTTACGGTGAGGTTGAGAGTGAGGGTGAAAGTTAGGGTTAGGATGAGTTTTAGGGTGAGGCTTAGGGTTAGGGTGAGGGTGAGGTTTAGGGTTAGAGTTAGGGTTAGTGTTAGTGTTAGGGTGAGGTTTCTGGTCAGGGTTAGGGTTGGGGTTATGGTGAGGGTGAGGTTTAGAGTTAGAGTTAGGGTTAGGTTGAGTCTGAGGGTGAGGGTTAGGGTTAGGGTTAGTGTTAGGTTTAGGGTTAGAATTAGGGTGAGGCTTAGGATGAGGGCGAGGGTTAGGGTGAAGTTTAGGATTAGGATTAGGGTTAGGGTTAGGGTTAGGATTAGGGTTAGGCTTAGGATTAGGCTAAGGGTGAGCTTTAGGGCTAGAGTTAGGGTTACGGACAAGGTTAGATTTAAGGTTAGGTTTAGGGTTAGGGTTATTGTGAGAGTTAGGTGGTGTGTTAGGTTTAGGGTTAAGTATAGGATTAGGGTTAGAGTGAGGGGGAGTGTGTGTGTTAGGATTAGGTTTAGGCTTAGGCTTAGGGTTAGGCTGAGGGTGAGGTTGAGTGTGCGGTTTAGGGTTAGGGGAAGGATTAGGATGAGGTGTAGGGTTAGGATGAGGGTTAGGGTAAGGGCTAGGGTGAGGGTGAGGTTTAGATTTATTGTTAGGGTGAAGTTTAGGGTTAGGGTGAGGGTGAGGTTTAGGTTTATAGTTAGGGATAGGGTGAGGCTGAGGTTGAGGGTCAGGGTTAGGGTTAGTGTTAGGTGTAGGGTTAGGGTTAGGGTGAGGGTTAGTCTGAGTGTGAGGATGAGGGTTAGGGTTAGGATTAGGATTAGCATTAGTGTTAGATTGAGTGTGAGTTTTGCGGTTAGGACTAGGGTTAGGGTTAGGCTTAGGGTTAGGCTGAGGATTAGGGTAAGGGTCAGGGTTAGGGTTAGGGTGAGCATTAGGGTTAGGGTTATGGGGAGGGTTTTGATGAGGGTTAGGGTTAGGATTCGGGTTATGGTGAGGGCTAGGGTTAGGGTGAGTGTGAGGGTTAGGGTTAGGGATAGGCTTATGCTTAGGGTTAGGTTGAGGGTGAGGGGGGTCAGGATTAGGGTTAGGGTGATGGTTAGATTTAGGGTTAGGGGGAGGGTTAGGATGAGGGTTAGGGTTAGTATTAGGGTTAGGGTGAGGGATAGGTTGAGGTTGAGGTTTAGGGTTAGTGTTAGGGTGAGAGTTAGTGTTAGGGTTAGGGTGAGAGTAGGATTCGGGTTAAGTTTAGAGTTAGGGTGAGGCTTAGGGTAAGAGTTACGGTGAGGTTGAGGCTTAGGGTTAGGTTGAGGTTTAGGGTTAAAAGTCGGGTTAGGGTGAGGGTGACGGTTAGGGTTAGGGTAAGGGTTACGTTGAGGGTGAGGGTTAGGGTTAGGTTGAGGGTTAGGGTTACGATTTGTGTTAGGGTGAAGGCTAGGGTGAGGGTGAGGGTTAGGGTTAGGGTTAGTGTGAGGTTTAGTGTTAGGGTTAGGGTTAGAGTTAGGATTAGGTTGAGGGTGAGGTTTAGGGGTAAAGTTAGTTTTAGGGTCAGGGTTAGGCTTAGGGTGAGGGTTAGTGTGGGGGTGACAGTAAGGGAAAGGTGAGGGTTAGGCTGAGGGTGAGGGTTACAGTAAGGGTGAGGGTTAGGGTTATGGTGAGGGATAGGGATAGGGTTAGTGTGAGGGTGAGGGTTAGATTGAGGATTAGGGTTAGGGTTAGGGTTAGGGCTAGGGTTAGGTTGAGGTTTAGGGTTAGTGTTAGGGTGAGGTTTAGGTTTAGGGTGATGCTTATTGTTAGTGTGAGTATTAGTGTTCGGGTTACGGTTAGTGTTAAGTTGAGGGTAAGTGTTAGGGTGAGGGTTAGGTTTAGGGTGAGGGTAATGGTTAGGGTGAGGGTTAGGTTTAGGGGGTTTGTTAGGGTTAGGGTTAGGGTTACGGTGAGGGTGAGGGTTAGGTTTAGGTTTAGGATTAGGATTAGGGTTAGGGCTAAGGTGCGGGTAAGTGTTAGTGTGAGGGTTAGGGTGAGGGTGAGGGTTATGGTTAGGGTGAGGGTGAGGGTTAGGTTTAGAATTACCTTGAGCGTGAGTGTTAGGTTTAGGTTGAGGGTTAGGGTTAGGGTTAGGGTTAGGGTTAGTGTGAGGGTTAGTGTTATGGTTAGGGTTAGTGGTAGGGTGAGGATAAGTGTTAAGGTGAGGTTTAGGGTTAGGGTGAGGATTATGTTTAGGGTGAGGGTTAGGGTTATTGTTAGGGTTAGTGTTACATTTAGAGTTAGTGTTAGGGTGAGGGTGAGATTTAGTGTTAGAATTAGGGTTAGTGTTAGGGTTAGGGTTAGGGTGCGGGTTAGGCTTAGGCTTAGGCTTAGGCTTAGGCTTAGGCCGAGCTTGAGGGTGAGGGTTAGGATTCACGTTAGGGTGAGGGTTAGGGTTATGTTTAGTGTCAGGTTTAGGATGAGGTTTAGGGTTAGGGTTAGGCTTATGGTGAGGGCTAGGGTGAGGGTTAGGGTGAGGGTTAGGGTTAGGGATAGGGTTAGGTTTAGGATTAGGGTTAGGGTGAGGGTGAGTGTGAGGCTTAGGGTTAGGCATAGGGTTAGGCTTAGAGATAGGGTGAGGGTTAGGTTTCAGGTTTCAGTTTGGGTGCAGGTGAGGCTGAGGATTAGGGTTAGGTTTAGGGTTAGATTTAGGGTTAGGATTAGGCTTAGGGTTATTTTTAGTGTTAGGTTTGCGGTGAGGGTTAGGTTTAGGTTTAGTGTTAGGCTGAGGATGACTGTGGGGGTGAGGATTAGAGTTTGGTTTAGGGTTAGGCTTAGTTTTAGGGTTATGTTTAGTGTTATGGTTAGGGTTAAGTTTGCAGTGAGGGTGAGGCTGAGGTTGAGGTTTAGGGTTAGGGTTAGAGTTAGTGTTATTGTTAGGGTTAGGGCTAGAATTACGGTGAGGTTGAGGGTGAGGATGAAGGTTAGGGTTAGGTTGAGTTTTAGGGTCAGGGTTAGGGTCAGGGTGCGGGTGAGGTTTAGGGTTAGAGTAAGGGTTAGGGTTAGGGTTAGGGTGAGGTTGCGGGTTAGGGTTAGGGATGGTGTTATGTGAGGGTGAGGTTTAGTGTTAGAGTTAGGGTTAGGGTGAGGCTAAGGGTAAGGCTTAGGGTTAGGGTTAGTGTTAGGTTTAGGGTTAGGGTTAGGGTGAGGGTTAGGGTTAGAGTTAGGTTTAAGTTTAGGCTTAGGGTTAGGCTGATTGTGAGGGTGAGTGGGAGGGTTAGGGTTAGGATGATGGTTAGGGTTAGGGTTATGGGGAGTGTTAAGATGAATGTTAGGGTTAGGATTAGGGTTAGGGTGAGGTTAGAGTTAGGGTTATGAGGAGTGTTAGGATGAATTTTAGGGTTAGGATTAGGGTTAGGCTGAGGGTTAGGGTGAGGGTGAGTTTTAGGGTTAGGGTTAGGGTTAGGATTAGGGTGAATGTGAGGTTTAGGTTTAGAGTTAAGCTTAAGGTGAGGCTGAGGGTGAGGGTGAGGGTTGGGGTTAGGATTAGGATTAGGGTAAGCGTTAGGATGAGTGTGAGTGGATAAGGGTTAGGGTTACACTGAGGATGAGGTTGAGGGTGAGGGTAAGGTTTAGGATTAGGGTTAGGGTGAGGGTGAGTGTGTGGTAGGATTAGGCTTAGGGTTAGGGTGAGGGTGAGGTTGATGGTGAGTGTTAGGGTTAGGGTGATTGTTTGGGTAAGGGTTAGGGGGAGGGTTAGGATGAGGGTTAGGGTCAGGATTAGGCTTAGGGTTCGGTTGAGGGAGAGGGTCAGGGTGAGGATTAGCTTTAGGTTGAGGGTTAGGTTTAGGGTTAGCTTGAGAATTAGGATTCAGGTTAAGTTTCGGGTTAGGCTGAGGGTTAGGGCTAGGTTTAGGGTGAGGGTTAGATTTAGGGTTAGGGTGAGGGTTAGGATGAGGATTAGGGTTACGATTAGGGTTAGGTTGAGGGCTAGGGTGAGGGTGAAGATTAGGGTTAGTGTTAGGGAAAGGTTTAAGGTTAGGGTTAGGTTTAGGGTGAGGGTTATGTTGACGGTTAGGGTTACGGTGAGGGTGAGTGTTAGGGTTAGGGTGAGGGTGAGTGTTAGCATTAGGGTTAGGGTTAGGATTAGGTTTAGGGTTAGGATTAGTATTATTGTTAGGGTTAGGGTTAGAATTATGGTGAGTTTGAGGGTGAGGGTGAGGGTTAGGTTTAGGGTTAGGGTGAGGTTTAGGTTTAGGGGTAGGATTAGGGTTAGCGTGATGGTAAGGTTTAGGGTTAGGTTTAGGGTTAGTTGGAGGGTTAGGTCGAGGGTTAGATTTAGGGTTAGTTTTAGGGTTAAGGTTAGGGTAAGGGTTAGGTTGAGGGTTAGGTTGAGGGTTAGTGTTAGAGTTAGGGCTAGGATTAGGGTTAGGGTTAGGATGAGGATTAGGGTGAGTGGTAGGATTAGGGTAAAGGTGAGGTTTAGGATGAGGTTTTCGATTAGGGTTAGGGTTAGGGTTAGAGTGAGGTTTAGGGTTAGGGTTTGGGTTAGGCTTAGAGTTACTGTGAGGGTGAGGGTGCAGGTGAGTGTGAGGGTTAGGGTTAGCTTTAGGGTTAGGCTTAGGATTAGGCTTAGGATTATGCCGAGGGTGAGGGTGGGAATGAGGTTTAGGGTTAGGGTGAGGGTTAGTTTTAGGGTTATGGGGAGGGTTAGGATGAGGGTTAGGGTTAGGATTAGGGATAGGGTGAGGGCTAGGTTGAGGGTGAGTTTTAGGGTTAGGGTTAGGGTGAGGTTTAGGGTTAGGGTTTTGGATAGGGTTAGAGTTACTGTGAGGGTGAGGGTGCGGGTGAGTGTGAGGGTGAGGGTGAGGTTTAGGGTTAGTGTTAGTGTGAGAGTTAGGGTTCAGGTTAAGTTTAGGGTTAGGTTGAGTGTTAGGGTAGGCTTAAGTTGAGCGTGAGGGTCAGGGTTAGGTTGAGGGTTAGGGTTAGGTTTAGGGTTAGTGTGAGTTTCAGAGTTAGGGTTAGGGTGAGGGTTAGGATGAGGCTTAGAGTTAGGATTAGGGTTAGGTTGAGGGCTAGGGTGAGGGTGAGAGTTATGGTTAGTGTTAGGGTGAGGTTTAGGTTTAGGGTTAGGTTAGGGTTAGGTTGAGGGTTAGAGTTTGGATTAGGGTTACGGTGAGTGTGATATTTAGGGTTAGAATTAGGGTTAGGGGGAGGGTTAGGTTGAGGGTGAGGGTTAGGGTTAGTGTTAGGTAAGGGTTAGGGTGAGGATTAGGGTTAGGATTAGGGTCAGGGTGAGGGTGAGGGTTAGGTTTGGGGTCAGAGTTAGGGTTAAGATTAGGGATAGGATTAGGGTTAGGGTGAGTGTCAGTGTGTTTGTTAGGGTTAGGTTTAGGCTTAAGCTTAAGGTTAGGCTGAGGGTGAGTTTGAGAGTGAGGGTTAGGGTTAGGTTGAGGGTTAGTGTTAGGTTTAGGGGGAGTGTGAGGATGAGGGTCAGGGTTAGGTTTAGTGTTAGTGTAAGGGCTAGGGTGAGGTTGAGGTTTAGGGTTTAGAGTTTGTGTTAGGGTTAGGTTTAGTGTGAGGTTTAGTGTTAGAGTTAGGGTTAGGATAAGGCTGAGGGTGAGGGTTAGGGTTAGGGATAGTGTTAGGGTTAGTTTGAGGGTTAGGGTGAGGGTGAGGTTTAGGGTTAGGTTTAGGATTAGGATTAGGGTTAGGGTTAGGGTGAGTGTGAGGGTTAGGGTTAGGGTTAGTGTTAGGCTTAGGGTGAGGGTGAGGGTGAGGGTGAGGGTTAGGGTTAGGTTGAGGGTTAGGTTTAGGTTTAGTGTGAGAGTTAGCTTTAGGTTAAGTTTAGGGTTAGGGTGAGGATTAGGGTTAGGATTAGCGTTAGGGTGAGAGTTAGGGTTAGTTTTAGTGTAAGGTTTATGGTTTGGGTTAGGGTTCGGGTGAGGGTTAGGGTTAGGATTAGGGTTAGGGTGAGGGTGAGTGTTAGGATTAGGGTTAGGATTAGTGTTAGGGTTTGGTTTAGGGTTGGGATTATTGTTATTGTTAGAGTTAGGGTTAGAGTTATGGTGAGTGTGAGGGTGAGGGTTAGGAATAGGATTAGTGTTAGTGTTAGGGTGAGTGTGAGGTTTAGGGTTAGGATTAGGGTTAGGCTAAGTTTTAGGCTGAGGGTGATGGTGAGGGTGCGGATTATTGTTAGGGTGAGGGTTAGGGTTATTGTTAGGGTGAGGGTTAGGATGAGGTTTAGAATTTGTATTAGGGTTAGGTTGAGTGCTAGGGTGAGGGTGAGAGATAGGGTTAGTGTTATGGTGAGGTTTAGGTTTAGGGTTAGGGTTAGGGTTAGGTTGAGGGTTAGTGTTTGGATTAGGGTTAGGGTGAGTGTGAGGTTTAGGGTTAGAGTTAGGTTTAGGGGGAGGGTTAGGTTGAGGGTTAGTGTTAGGGTTAGTGTTAGGGTTAGGGTTAGGGTTATTGTTAGTGTTATGGTTAGGGTTAAGTTTGCAGTGAGGTTGAGGCTGAGGTTGAGGGTTATGATTAGGGTTAGGGTGAATGTTAGGGTTACTCTTATTTTTCGGTTTAAGGTTAGAATTACAGTGAAGTTGAGGGTGAGGGTGAGGGTTAGGGTTAGAATGAGGTTTAGGATTAGGGTTAGGGTTAGGGTGAGGGTGAGGTTTAGGGTTAGAGTTAGGGTTTGGGGGAGGGATAGAGTGAGGTTTAGGGTTAGGGTTAGTGTTAGGTTTAGGGTGAGCGTGAGTGTGTGGGTTAAGTTGAGGGTTAGACTTAGGCTAAGGGTCAGGGAGATGGTTAGGGTTAGGGTTAGTGTTATTGTTAGGGTAAGGGTTAGAGTTACAGTGAGGGTGAGGGTGCTGGTGAGAGTTAGGGTTAGGGTTAGTGTTGGGTTTAGGGTTAGGGTATGAGTTAGGGTTAGAGTTACTGTGAGGGTGAGGGTGCGGTTGAGTGTGAGGGTTAGGGTTAGTTTTAGGGTTAGGATTAGGGTGAGGGCTAGGGAGACGTTTAGGGTTAGGTTTGTGGTTAGATTTAGGGTTAGGGTGATGTGAGGTTTAGGGTTAGATTTAGGGTTAGGGTGAGTCTGAGGGTGAGGATTAGGGTTAGTGTTAGTGTTATGGTTAGGTTAGGGTTAGGGTGAGGTTAGGGGGAGGGGGAGGTTTAGGGTTAGGGTTAGGATTAGTGTTAGGGTTTGGGTGAGTGTGAGGGATAGGGTTAGGGTTAGGTTTAGGGTGAGGGTTAGGGTTAGGGTTAGGGTGAGAGTTAGGGTTCTGATAAGTTTAGGGTTAGGGTGAGGATTAAGGTTAGGATTAGGTTTAGGTTTGGGGCTAGGGTGATGGTGAGGGTGAGGGTTAGTTTTAGGGTAAGGTTTACGGTTAGGGTTAGGGTTTGGGTGAGGGTTAGGATGAGGGTTAGCATTGCGGTGAGGGTGAGGTTTAGGGGTAGGTTGAGGGTTAGATTTATGATTAGGGTTAGGGTAAGGGTGAGTGTTAGGATTATTGTTAGGATTAGGATTTGGATTAGGGTTAGTGTGAGTGTGAGGTTTAGGGTTAGGGTTAGGGTTAGGCTTAGGTTTAGTCTGAGGGTGATGGTGAGGGTGAGGGTTATTGTTAGGGTGAGGGTTAGGGTTAGGGTGAGAGTTAGGGTTCGGGTTAAGTTTAGGGTTAGAGTGACGTTTAGGGTAAGGGTTAAAGTGTGAGTTAAGGTTAATGTTAGTGTGAGGAGTAGGATGAGGTTTAGGGTTAGGATTAGTCTTAGAATGAGGGCTAGGGTGAGGGTGAAGTTTAGGGTTAGTGTTAGGGTGACGTTTAGGTTTAGGTTTAGGGTTAGGGTAAGGGTGAGGGTGAGGTTTAAGATTAGAGATAGGGTTAGGGTGAGGTTGAGGGTGAAGGTTAGGGTTAGTGTTAGTGTTAGATTTAGGGTTTGGGTGAGGGTTAGGGTGAGGGTGAGTGTTAGCCTTGGTGTTAGGAATAGGATTAGGGTAAGTGTTAGGGTGAGTGTAAGGGTTAGTGTCACGGTGAGCGTGAGTGTTAGGGTTAGGTTGAGGGTTAGGGTTAGGCTTACGATTAGGGTGAGGGTGAGAGTGAGGATTAGGGTTAGGGTAAGGATTATGTGTAGGGTTAGAGTGAGAGTTAGGGTTCGAGTTTAGGGTTTGGGTGTGATTTAGGGTTAGGATTACGTTGAGTTTGAAGGTTAGGCTTAGTTTGAGGGTTAGGGTTAGGCTTAGGATTAGGGTGAGTGTTAGGGTTAGGGTTAGGCTGAGGTTTAGGGTGAGGTTTTGGATTACGGTTAGGGTTAGTGTTAGGGTGAGTGTGAGGTTTTGGGTTAGAGTTAGGTTTAGGGGCAGGGTTAGGGAGTGTTTTTGGGTTAGAGTTAGTGTTATGGTTAGGGTGAGGTTTAGGGTTTGGGTTAGGGTTATTGTTAGTGTTATGGTTAGGGTTAAGTTTGTGGTGAGGGCGAGGCTGAGGGTGGGAGTTATATTTAGTGTTAGGTTTAGGGTGAGGTTTAGGGTTCGGGTTAGGGTAAGGGTTAGGGTGAGTGTGAGGTTTATGGTTAGATTTAGGGTAAGGGTTAGGATTAGGGTTAGGGTGAGGGTTAGGTTGAAGGCTAGGGTGGCGTTGAGGGTTATGGTAAGTGTTAGGGTTAAGTTTAGGGTGAGGGTTAGCTTGAGGTTAGGGTTAGGATTAAGGTTAGGATGAGGATTAGGGTGAGTGTGAGGTTTAGGTTTAGAGTTAAGCTTAGGTGTAGGCTGAGGGTTAGGTTGAGCGTGAGGTTAGTGTTAGGGGTTAGGGTTAAGGTGAGAGTTATGGGTAGTGTTAGGGTGAAAGATAGGGTTCAAGTTAAGTTTTGGGTTAGCGTTAGGTTTAAGATGATGGTTAGGATGAGGATTAGGGTTAGGATTAGGTTTAGGGTGAGGGCTAGGGTGAAGGGTAGGGTTAGGGTTAGTGTTTTGGTGAGGTTTAGGGTTAGGGTTAGTGTTAGGATGAGGGTTAGGGTTACGGTGAGTGTGAGGGTTAGGGTAAGGGTTAGGGTAAGCATTTGGGTTAGGGTTAGGGTGAGTTTTAGGGTTACATTTAGGGTTAGGTCGAGGGGTAGGGTTAAGTTTAGTGTTAGGGTTAAGGTTAGGGTGAGTGTTAGCTTGAGGTTTAGGGTTATTTTTAGGGTTAGGGTTAGGATTAGAGTTAGGTTGAGGGTGAGTGTGAGGGTTAAGTTGAGGGTGATTGTTAGCTTGAGGTTTTGGGTTAGGCTGAGGGTGAGGGTGGGGTGAAGATTAGGGGTAGGGTGAGGGTGAGTGTGAGGGTTAGGGTTAGGGTTAGGCTTAGGCTTAGGGTTAGGCTGAGGGTGAGGGTGGGGGTGAGGATTAGGGTTAGGGTGATGGTTATGGTTATGGTTAAGGTGAGGGTTGGGATGAGGGTTAGGTTTAGGATTAGGGTTAGGGAGAGGACTTGGGTGAGGGTTAGGGTAAGGGTTAGGCTTAGGCTTACAGTTAAGCTGAGCGTGAGGTTGAGGGTAAGTTTTAGGTTTAGGGTGATGGTTAGGTTTATGGTTAGGGTGAGGGTTAGGATGAGGTTTAGGGTTAGGGTGAGGATGATGGTAAGTGTAAAGTTGAGGTTTAGGCTGAGGGTGAGGGTTAAGATAAAGTTGAGTGTTAGGGTTAGGGTTAGGTTTAGGGTGAGTGTTAGATTGAGGTTTAGGTTTAGGGTTAGGGCTAGTGTGAGGTTTAGGGTGAGGGTGAGGGTTAGGGTTAGGGTGAGGGTGAGGATTAGACATCTGGTTAAGGTAAGGGCTTGGATGAGGGTTAGGGTTAGAGTTAGGGTTAGGGTTAGGGTGAGGTTTAGGATTAGGGTGAGGATTAGGGTTAGTGTGAGGGTTAGTGTTAGGGTTAGGGTTAGTGTTACGTTGAGGGTAACTGTTAGGGTGAGGGTGAGGCTTATGGTTAGGGTGAGGGTTAGGGTTAGGGTTAGAGTAATTTTTAGGTTTAGGATTACGGTTACAGTGAGGGTGATAGTTAGGGTTAGTGTTAGGGTGAAGTTTAGCGTTAGGGTTAGTGTTAGAGTTAGGGTTAGGGTGAAGTTGCGGTTTAGTGGTAGGATTAGGGTTAAGGTGAGGGTTAGGGTGAGGGTTAGGGTTAGGGTGAGGGTGAGGGTGGGGGTGACGGTAGGGGTAAAGATGAGGGTTAGGCTGAGGGTGAGCGTTACGGTAAAGGTGAGGTTTAGGTTTAGGGTGAGGGTTAGGTTTAGAGTTAGGGTGAGGCTGAGGGTTAGATTGAGATTTAGTGTTAGGGTTAGTGTGAGGTTTATGGTGAGGATGAGTGTTAGGGTTAGGTTGAGTGCTAGGGTGAGGTTGAGGGTTAAGTTTAGTGTTAGGATGGGGTTTAGGGTTAGGGTGATTGTTAGGGTTAGTGTGAGCATTAGTGTTAGCATTAGGTTTAGTGTTAGTGTGAGTGTAAGTATTAGGATGAGGGTTAGGGTTAGGGTGAGGGTTATGGTTAGGGTGAGGGTTAGGGTAAGGGTTAGGGTTATTGTTAGGGTTAGGGTTAGGGTTATATGGTTACGGTGAGGGTGAGGGTGTGGGTTATTTTTAGGGTTAGGATGAGGTTTAGGTTTAAGGTAAGGGTTAGAATTAGGGTTAGGGTGAGGTGAGGTTTAGGGTTAGAGTTAGCATTAGTGTTAGGGTTAGGGATAGGGTGAGCGTTAGGGTTAGGCTTAGGCTTAGGCTTGGGCCGAGCATGAGGAGGAGGGTTAGGGTACGGGTTAGGGTGAGGTTTAGGGTTAGGGTTAAGCTGAGGGTTAGGTTTAGGTTTAGGGTTAGGATTAGGTTTGGGGTGAGGGCTAGGGTGAGGGTTAGGGTGAGGGTTAGGTTTAGGATAGGGTTAGGTTTAGGATTTGGGTTAGGGTGAGTGTGAGTGTGAGGGTTAGGTTTGGGTTAGGCTTAGGGTTAGTGTGAAGGTTAGGGTTAGTGTTTGGCTTAGGGTGAGGGTGAGGCTGAGGATTAGTGTTAGGTTTAAGGTTTGGTTTAGGGTTAGGGTTTCTGTTAGGTTTAGGGTTAGGGTTAGGGTTGCAGTGAGGGTTAGGTTTAGGGTTAGCGTTAAGTTAGGGTTAGGCTGAGGGTGAGGGTGGGGGTGAGGAATAGGGTTATGGTTAGGGTTAAGGTTATTGTTAGTGTTGTGGTTAGGGTTAAGTTTGCAGTGAGGGTGAGGCTGAGGGTGAGGTTTATGGTTAGGATTACGGTTAGGGTTAGGGTTACTGTTATTGTTAGTGTTGGGGTAAGAATTACTGTGAGGTTGAGAGTGAGGGTTTGGGTTAGGGTTAGGGTGAGGTTTAGGATTAGGGTTAGGTTTAGGGTTAGGGTGAGGGTGAGGTTTAGGGTTAGAGTTAGTGTTTGGGGGAGGGTTAGGGTGAGGTTTAGGGTTAGGGTTAGTGTTAGGGTTAGGCTGAGTGTGAGGTTTAGGTTGAGGATTAGGGATAGGGTTAAGTTTAGGTTTAGCATTAGGTTGAGCTTGAATGTGAGGGTTAGGTTGAGGGTTAGGCTTAAGCTTAGGGTTAGGCTGAGGGTGAGGGTGGGGGTGCGGATGAGGGTTAGGGTGATTGTTAGGTTTACGTTTAGTGTTATTGTTAGGGTATTGGTTAGAGTTAAGGTGAGAGTGAGGGTGCGGGTGAGACTTAGATTTAGGGTTAGGGTGTGTTTTAGTGTTAGGATTATGGTTAGGGTGAGGGTGAGGGTTAGGGTTAGTGTGAGGGTTAGGGTTAGGGTTTGGGTTAGGGTTAGAGTTACTGTGAGGGTTAGGGTACGGGTGAATGTGAGGGTTAGGGTTAGGTTTAGGGTTAGGGTCAGGGTTAGGGTGAGGGATGGGGTGAGGGTGAGTTTAAGGGTTAGGGTTAGGGTTTGGTTTACGGTTAGGGTTAGGGTTAGGTTTAGGGTGAGTGTGAGGTTTAGTGTTAAAGTTAGGGTTAGGGTGAGGTTGAGGGTGAGGGTTAGGGTGAGGGTTAGCATTAGGGTTAGGGTGAGAGTTAGGTTTCAGTTTAGTTTAGGGTTAGGGTGAGGATTAGGGTTAGGATTAGGGTTAGGCTGAGGGCTAGGGTGAGGATGAGGGTTAGGGTTAGTGTTAGGGTAAGGTTTAGAGTTAGTGTTAGGGTTCGGGTTTGGGATAGGTTGAGGGTTAGGGTTTCGGTGAGTGTGAGCGTTAGGATTAGGTTGAGGGTTAGGGTTAGGATTAGTGTTAGGGTGAGGGTGACTGTTACAATTAGGGTTAGGATTAGGAGTAGGGTTAGGTTTAGGGTTCGGATTAGTGTTATTTTTAGGGTTTGGTTTATAGTTATGGTGAGGGTGAGGGGAGGGTTAGGATTAGGGTTAGGGTTATTGTCAGGTTCAGGATTAGGCTTAGGATTAGTGTTAGGGTGAGGGTGAGGTTTAGTTTTAGATTTAGGGTTAGTTGGAGGTTTAGGTGGGGGTTAATGTTAGGGTTAGTTTTATGGTTAAGATTAGGGTGAGGGTTAGGTTGAGGTTAAGGGTTAGGGTTAGGATTAGTGTTAGGATTAGGGTTAGGCTGAGGGTTAGTGTGAGGGTTAGGCTTAGGATTAGGCTTAGGCTTAGGGTAAGGCTGAGAGTGAGTGTGGGAGTGTGGATTAGGTTTAGGGTGATTGTTAGGTTTAGGCTTAGGGTGAGGGTTAGGATGAGAGTTAGGGTTAGGATTAGGGTTAAGGTGAGGGCTTGGGTGAGGGTGAGGGTTAGGGTAAGTGTTAGGCTTAGGCTTAGGGTTAGGCTGAGAATGAGGTTGAGGGTGAGAATTAGGGTTAAGGTGAGATTTATTGTTAGGGTTACGGTTAGAGTTAGGATTCGGTTGAGGGTGAGGTTTAGGGGTAGAGTTAGGGTTAGGGTGAGTGTTAGGCTTAGGGTGACGGTTAAGGTGGGAGTGATGGTAAGGTAAAGGTGAGGGTTAGGCTGAGTTTGAGGGTTATTGAATGGGTTAGCGTTAGTGTTAGGGGGAGGGATAGGATTAGGCTGAGTGTGAGGGTGAGGGTTAGATTGAGGATTAGTGTTAGGGTTCGTGTGAGGTTTAGGGTGAGGATGAGGGTTAGGGTTAGGGTAAGGCCTAAGGTGAGGATGAGGGTTAGGGTTAGTGTTAGGGTGAAGTTTATGGTTAGGGTTAGGGTTAGGATTAATGTTAGAGTTAGGCTTAAGGTGAGGGTTAGGGTGAGGGTGAGGTTTAGGGTTAGGGTTAGGATTAGGATGAGGTTTAGGGTTAGGGTAAGTGTGACTTTTAGGGTTAGGGTTAGGCTTATGCTTAGGGTTAGGCTTAGGGTGATGGTGAGGGTGAGGGTTATTGTTAGGGTGAGGGTTAGGCTTAGTCTTAGGGTGAGAGGTAGGGTTCCGGTTATGTTTAGGTTTAGAATGAGTATTGGGTAAGGGTCACAGTGAGGGTGAGGGTTAGGGTTAGGTTGAGGTTTCGGGTAAGGGTTTGGTTTAGGGTGAGTGTGAGGGTGAGGGAAAGGGTTAGGGTTAGGGTTAGGGTTAGGGTTAGGGTTAGGGTTAGGGTTAGGGTTAGGGTTAGGGTTAGGGTTAGGGTTAGAGTTAAGGTTAAGTTGAGGGTGAGGGTGAGGGTTAGGGTTAGGGTGGGTGTTAGGGTTAAAGTTATTGTTAGGGTTAGGGTTAGAGTTAAGGTTAGGTTGAGGGTGAGGGTGAGGGTTAGGTTTAGGGTGAGGTGTAGGGTGAGGTTTAGGGTTAGGGTTAGGGTTAGAGTTAGCGTGAGGGTGAGGTTTAGTTGTAGAGTTAGGGTTAGGGGGAGGGTTAGAGTCAGGTTTAGGTTTAGGGTTTGGGTGAGGATGAGGGTTAGGTTGAGTTTTAGGGATATGGTTAGGTTTAGGATTAGGTATCGTGTGAGGGTGAGTGTGATGGTTAGGGTGATGGTTAGGCTTAGGGTGAGGGTTAGGCTGAGGGTGAGGGTGGGGGTGACGATTAGGGTTAGGGGGATAGTAATGGTTAGGGTTAGGGTTATTGTTAGGGTTAGAATTAGAATTACTGTGAGGGTGAGGTTGGCGGTGAGGGTTAGAGTTAGGGTTAGGGTGGGGTTTAGGTTTAGGGTTAGTGTTAGGGTTAGTGTGAGGTTGAGGGTTAGGTTGAGGTTTAGGGTTAGGTTTAGTGTTATTGTGAGGGTTAGGGTTAGGGTTAAAGTTAGTGTTAGGGTTATGGTAAGTGTTAGGGTGAGGGTTTGGGTTAGGGTGAGGGTTCTGTTTAGGGTGAGGGTTAGAGTTAGGTTTATTTTTAGGGTTAGGGTTAGGGTTAAGGTTACGTTGAGGGTGAGGATTAGGGTTGGGGTTAGGATGAGGTTTAGGTTTAGGGTTAGTGTTACAATTAGGGTTAGGGTGAGAGTGAGGTTTAAGGTTAGAGTTAGGGTTAGTGTTAGGGTTAGAGTGAGGGCTAGGGTAAGGGTTAGGGTTAGGTTTAGCGTGAGGGTTAGGATGAGGTTTAGGGTTAGGATTAGGGTTAGGGTTAGGGCTAGGGTAAGGTTTAGGGTTAGGGTTAGGGTTATGGATAGGGTTAGGTTTAGGATTAGGATTAGGGTGAAGGTGAGTGTGAGGGTTAGGTTTAGGTTTAGGGTTAGGATTAGGCTTAGGGTTAGGGTGAGGGTTAGGGTTAGGGTTTGGGTTAGGGTGAGGTTGAGGCTGAGGATTAGGGTTTGGTTTAGGGTTAGGGTTAGGGTTAGTTTTAGGGTTAGGTTTAGTGTTAGGGTTAGGTTTAGCGTTAGGTTTTGGTTGAGGTTGAGGGTGGTGGTGAGGATTAGGGTTAGGTTTACGGTTCTGGTTATTGTTAGTGTTATGGTGAGGGTTAATTTTGCAATAAGGTTGAGTTTGAGGTTGAGTGTTATGGTTAGACATTGGGTTATGGTTAGGGTTAGTGTTATTGTTAGGGTTAGGTTTAGAGTTACGGTGAGCTTGAGGGTGAGTGTGAGAGTTAGGGTTAGGATGAGTTTTAGGGTGAGATTTGGGGTTAGGTTTAGGGTTAGGGTTAGGGTGAGTGTGAGGTTTAGGGTTAGAGTTAGTTTTAGGGGAAGGGTTAGGGTGAAGTTTAGGGTTAGGGTTAGTGTTAGTGTTAGGGAGAGTGGCAGGGTTAGGATGTGGTTTAGGGATAGGTTTAGGGTTAGGATTAGGGTCAGGGTGTGGGTGAGTGTAAGGGTTAGGGTGTAAGGGTTAGGCTTAGGCTTAGGGTTAGGCTGAGAGTGAGGATGAGGGTGAGATTTAGGGTTAAAATTAGGGTGGGGTTTAGGGTTAGGGTTAGGGTTAGGGTTTGGGTGAGGGTGAGGTTTAAGTTTAGATATAGGGTTAGGGGGGTGGTTAGGGTGAGGGTTATGGTTAGGGTTAGTTTTAGGGTTAGGGTGAGGGTGAGGGTTAGATTTAGGGTTAGGATTAGGTTTAGGGTGAGGGTGAACCTGTGTGTTAGGGTTAGGTTTAGGGTTAGGCTTAGGATTAGGCTGAGGGTGAGTTTGAGGTTGAGGTTTAGGGTTAGGGTGAGGGTTAGGGTTCGGGTTAAGTTTAGGGTTAGGGTGAGGGTTGGGGTAAGGGTTATGGTGAGGGCGAGGGTTAGCGTTAGGTTGAGTGTTAGGGTTAGGGTTAGGGTGCGTGTGAGGGTAAGGGTTAGGGTTAGGGTGAGGATTAGGATGAGTGTTACGGTTAGAGTTAGATTTAGGGTGAGTCTGAGGGTGAGGGTTAGGGTGAGGGTGAGTGTTAGATTTAGGGTTATGGTGAGGGTGAAGGTGAGGGTGAGGGTTAGGGTTAGGGTTAGGGCGAGGTTTAGGGTTAGTGTTATGATTAGGGTTAGGATGAGGGTGAGGTTTAGGGGTAGAGTTAGTGTTAGGGTGAGGGTTAGGGTTAGTGTGAGGGTTAGGGAGGGGGTGATGTTGAGGGTAAATGTGAAGTTTAGGCTGAGGGTGAGTTTTACCATAAGGGTGATGGTTAGGGTGAGGATGAGTGTTAAGGTTAGCGTGAGTGTTAGGGAGAGGGTGAAGGTTAGGGTTAGTTGGAAGGTTAGGTCGAGGGTTAGGGTTAGGGTTAGTTTTAGGGTTAAGGTTAGAGTGAGGGTTAGGTTGAGGTTTAGGGTTCGTGTTACAGTTAGGATTAGGATTAGGGTAAGGGTTAGGCTGAGTGTGAGGTTTAGGGTTAGGGTTAGGGTTAGACTTAGGTTTAGGCTGAGGGTGAGGGTGAGGGTGAAGGTTAGGGTTAGGGTGAGGGTTAGGGTTAGGTTTAGGGAGAAATATAGGGTTTGGGTTAAGTTTAGGGTTAGGGTTAGTTTGAGATTTAGAGTTAGGGTTAGTGTGAGGGTGAGGGTTAGGGTTAGGATGAGGGTTAGGATGAGGATTAGGGTTATGATTAGTGTTAGGTTGTGGGCTAGAGTGATGGTGATTTTTAGGGTTAGGGTTTGGGTGAGGTTTAGTGTTAGGGTTAGGGTTAGAGTGAGTGTTAGGTTGAGAGTTAATGTTACCATGAAGTTAGGGTTAGGGTTATGGTGAGGTTGAGGGTTAAGAATTAGGTGTAGGGTGAGGGTGAGTGTTAGGATTAGGGTTAGTGTTAATTTAGGTTTAGGATTAGTGTTATTGTTAGGGGTAGAGTTAGACTTACAGTGAGGGTGAGGGTGAGGGTGCGGGTTAGAGTTAGGGTGAGGGTTAGGATTGGGGTTATGGGGAGGGTTATGATGAGGGTTAGGTTTAGGATTAGGTTTAGGGTGAGGGTTACGCTTACGGAAGGGTGAGGGTTAGGGTTAGGGTTAGGCTTAGGGTTAGGGTTAGGGTTATAGTTAGGGTTAGGGTTAGGGTTATGGTTACGGTGAGGGTGAGGGTTAGGGTTAAGTTTAGGGTGAGGTTTTTAGTGTTAGGGTTAGGGTTAGAGTTAGGGTTAGGGTGAGGGTGATGTTTAGGGGTAGAGTTAGGGTTACGGTGAGGGTCAACATGAGGGTTAGGGTTACGGTGAGGGTTAAGGTGGGGGTGATGGTAAGGGTAAAGATGAGGATTAGGCCTAGGGTGAGGGTTATGGTAAGGGTGAGGGTAACGGTTAGGGTGAGGATGAGAGTTAGGGTTAGGGTGAGTGCTAGGGTGAGGGTGAGGACTAGGTTTAGTGTTAGGGTGAGGTTAGGGTTAGTGAGGGGTATGGTTAGGGTTAAGGATAGGGTTAGGTTTAGGTTTATTGTTAGGGTTAGGTTTAGGGTTAGGGTAGGTTTAAGGTTAGGGTTAGGGTTATTGTTAGGGTTAGGGATAGGATGAGGTTTATGTTTAGGGTTCAGGTTAGAGTTAGGCTTAGGGTAAGGGTGAGGTTTAGGGTTAGAGTTAGGGTTAGTGTTAGAGTTAGGGTTAGCATGAGGGTTCGGTTTAGGGTTAGGCTTAGTCTTTGGTTTAGGCTTAGGCCCTGCATGTGGGTGAGGGTTAGGCTTAGGGTTAGGGTGAGGGTAATCGATACGGAAGGGTGAGGGTTTGGGATAGGGTGAGGGTTAGGGTTAGAATTAGGGTTAGGGTGAGGGTGAGGGTTAGGATTAAGTTTAGGGTTAGGGTTATTGTTAGGGTTATGGTTAGGGTTACGGTGAGGGTGACGGTCAGGGTTAAGTTTATGGTGAGGTTTTTAGTGTTAGTGTTAGGGTTAGGGTCAGGGTTAGGGTGAGGTTTAGGGTTAGAGTTAGGGTTAGGTTTATGGTTAGGGTGAGGGTTAGGGTTAGGGTGAGGGTTAAGGTGGGGTGACGGTAAGGGTAAAGATGAGGGTTAGGCCTAGGGTGAAGGTTATGGTAAGGGTGAGGGTTAGGGTTAGGGTTAGGATTAGGGTGAGAGTCCGTGTTCAGGTTAAGTTTAGGGTTAGGGTGAGGTTTAGGGTGAGGATGAGGGTTAGGGTTAGGGTGAGGACTAGGGTGAGAGGGAGGATTAGGATTAGTGTTAGGGTGAGGTTAGGGTTAGGGTGAGGGTTATGGTTAGGGTTAGGGTTAGGGTTAGGGTTAGGGTTAGGTTTATTGTTAGGGTTAGTGGTAGGATTAGGATAGGGTTAAGGTTAGGTTTAGGGTTATTGTTAGGGTTAGGGTTAGGATGAGGTTTAGGTTTAGAGTTAGGGTTAGTGTTAGGGTTAGGGTAAGGGTGAGGTTTAGGGTTAGAGTTAGGTTTAGTGTTAGGGTTAGGGTTAGGGTGAAGTTTTGGGTCAGGGTTAGGCTTCAGCTTTGGTTTAGGCTTAGGCCCAGCATGTGTGTGAGGGTTAGGGTGAGGTTTAGGGTGAGGGTTAAGGTTAGGGTTCGGGTGAGGTTTAGGATGATTTTTAGGGTTAGGATTAGAGTTAGGGTGAGGGCAAGTTTTAGGGTTAGGATGATTATTCGGGTTAACGATAGTGTTAGATTTAGGATTAGGGTTAGGGTGAGGGTTAGAGTGAGGGTTAGGGTTAGCATTAGGGTTAGGCTTAGTGTTAAGGTGAGGGTTAGGTTTAGGGTTTGGTTAGGGTGATGGTGAGGCTGAGGAGTAGGGTTAGGTTGAGGTTTAGGTTTAGGGTTAGGTTTAGGGTTAGTTTTAGTGTTATATTTAGTGTTAAGGTTAAGTTTAGGGTTAGGATTAGTGTTATTGTTAGGGTTAGGGTTACAGTTAAGGTGAGGTTGAGGGTGAGGGTGAGGTTTAGGTTTAGGGTGAAGTTTAGGGTTAGGGTTATGGTTAGGGTTAGGGTGAGGTTTAGGGTTAGAGTTAGATTGAGGGGGGATGTTTAGGGTGAAATTGAGGGCTAGGTTTAGTGTTAGGATAAGGGTGAGGGTGAGGTATAGGTTGAGGTTTAAGGATAGGGGTAGTTTTAGGATTAGTGTTAGGGGGATGGTGAGTGTGAGGGTTAGGGTGAGGGATAGGCTTAGGCTTAGGTTTAGGCTGAGGGTGAGGGTGGGGGTAAGGATTAAAGTTAGGGTGATGATTAGGGTTAGGGTTAGTGCTGTTGTTAGGTTTAGGGTTAGAGTTATAGTGAGGTTGAGGGTGCGGGTGAGGGTTAGCATTAGGGTTAGGGTGGGGTTTAGGGTTAGGCTTAGTGTTAGGGTTAGGGTGAGGTTTAGGGTTAGATATAGGGTTAGGGGGAGGGTTACGGTGATGGTTAGGGTTAGGGTTAGTGTTAGGGTTAGGGTGAGGGTGAGGGTTAGGTTTAGGTTTAGGGTTAGGCTTAGGGTTAGGCTGAGGGTGATGGTGAGGGTGAGGGTTAGTGTTAGGGTGAGGGATAGGGTAAGGGTTATGGGGAGGGTTATGATGAGGGTTAGGGTTAGGATTAGGGTTTAGGGTGAGGGTTAGGATTACGGAAGAGGGAGGGTTAGGGTTAGGGTGAGGGTTAGGGTTAGGATTAGGGTTAGGGTGAGGGTGAGGTTTAGGATTAGGGTTAGGGTTAGGGTTATTTTTAGGGTTAGTGTTAGGGTTATGGTTACTGTGAGGGTGAGGGTTAGGGTTAAGCTTAGGGTGAGGTTTATAGTGTTAGGGTTAGGGTTAGAGTTAGGGTTAGGACGAGGGTGAGGTTTAGGGTTAGAGTTAAGGTTAGTGTTAGGGTTAGGGTTAGGGTGAGGTTTAGGGTTAGGTTTAGGCTTAGGCTTTGGTTTAGGCTTAGGCCCAGTATGTGGGTGAGGGTAAGGGTTAGGGTTAGGTCGAGGGTTAGTGTTATTGGTAGGTTTAGTTTTAGATTTGCGGTGAGGTTGAGTCTGAGGTTTAGGGTTAAGTTTAATGTGAGGTTTTTAGTGTTATGGTTAGTGTTAGAGGTAAGGTTAAGGTGAGGGTGAGGTTTAGGGGTAGAGTTAGGGTTAGGGTGAGGTTTAGGGTGAGGGTTAGGGTTAGGGTGAGTGTTAGGGTTAGGGGTAGGGTGAGAGTAAAGGGTAGATTGAGGATTAGTGTTCGTTTAGTGTGCGGTTTAGGGTGAGGATGAGGGTTAGGGTTAGGGTGAGGGTTAGGTTTAGGATTAGGGTGAGGTTTAGGGTTAGGGTGATGGTTAATGTTAGAGTGAGTGTTTGTGTTAGGATTAGGGTTAGTGTTAGGGTGAGTGTAACTGTTAGGTTGAGGGTTTGTGTGAGGATGAGGGTTATGGTAAGGGTGAGGGTTAGGATTAGTGTTAGGGTTACTGTTAGGGTTAGGGTTAGGATTTGGGTTGCATTGAGGTTGAGGGTGAGGGTTAGTGTTAGTGTTACTGTGAGGTTTAGGGCTTGGGTTAGGGTAGAGTTAGGTTTAGGGTGAGGGTGAAGTTTAGGGTTAGACTTAGGGTTACGGTGAGGGTTAGGATGAGGATTAGGTTTAGGGCTAGTTTTATGGTTTGGTTAGTGTTAGGCTTAGGCTTAGGATGAGCATGTGGGTGAGGGTTAGGGTTAGGGTTAGGGTGAAGGTTAGGTTTAGGGTTAGGGTGAGTGTTAGGATGATGTTTATCGTTAGTATTAGGTTTAGGGTGAAGGCTACGGTGAGGCTTTGGTTGAGGGTTAGGGTTAGATATAGTGTTAGGTTTAGGATTAGGGTTAGGGTGAGTGTGAGTGTGAGGGTTAGGGTTAGGGTTTGGCTTAGGTTTCGGGTGACCGTTATGGTTATGGTTAGGGTTAGGGTGAGGGTGAGGTTTAGGTTGAGGTTTAGGTGAGGTTTAGGCTGAGGATTAGGGTTAGGATTAGGGTTACGGTTAGGGTTAGTGTTATTGTTAGGGTTAGAGTTAGAGTTAGAGTTAGAGTTAGAGTTACAGTGAGGGTGAGGGTGAGGGTTAGTATTAGGATTAGATTGGGGTTTAGGGTTAGGGTTAGGGTTAGTGTTAGTGTGAGGGTGAGGTTTAGGTTTAGATATATGGTTAGGAGGAGGGTTAGCGTGAGGATTATGGTGAGGGTCAGTGTTAGGGTTTGGGTTAGGGGGAGGGGGAGGCTGAGGATTAGTGTTAGGTTTAGGGTTTGGTTTAGGGTTACAGTTTGTGTTAGGTTTAGGGTTAGGGTTAGGGTTACGGTGAGGTTTAGGGTTTGGGTTAGGGTTAAGTTAGGGTCAGGCTGAGGGTGAAGGTGGGGGTGAGGATTAGGTTTATGGTTATGGTTAGGGTTAGGGTTATTGTTAGTGTTATGTTTAGGGTTAAGTTTGCAGTGATGGTGAGGCTGAGGGTGAGGGTTTGGTTAGGGTTAGGGTGAGGGTTAGGGTTACTGATATTTTTAGGGTTACAGTTAGAATTACAGTGTGGTTAAGTTTGAGGGTGAGGGTTAGGGTTAGGGTTAGAATGAGGTTTAGGATTAGGGTTAGGGTTAGGGTCAGGGTGAGGGTGAGGTTTAGGGTGAGATTTAGGGTTTGGAGTAGGGTTAGGGTGAGGTTTAGCGTTAGGGTTAGAGTTAGGGTGAGGGTGAGGTTTAGGTTGAGGTTTAGGGATAGGGCTACATTTAGGTTTAGGCTTTGGGTGAGCGTGAGTGTGTGGGTTAGGTGGAGAGTTAGGCTTAGTCTTAGGGTTAGGCTGAGGGTCAGGGTGGGGTTGAGGATTAGGGTTAGGGTGATGTTTAGGGTTAGGGTTAGTGTTATTGTTAGGGTAAGGGTTAAAGTTACAGTGAGGGTGAGGGTGCTGGTGAGAGTTAGGGTTAGGGTGGGGTTTAGGGTTAGGGTTAGAGTTAAGGTGAGGGTGAGGTTGAGGGTTAGTTCTAGCGTTAGGGTTAGAGTGAGTTGTAGGCTTAGGTTTTGAGTTAGGGTTAGAGTTACTGTGAGGGTGAGGGTGCGGTTGAGTGTGAGGGTTAGGGTTAGGTTTAGATTTATGGTTAGGGTTAGGCTGAGGGCTAGGGAGAGGTTTAGGGTTAGAGTTAGGGTGAGGTTTCGGGGTAGGGTTAGATTTAGGGTTAGGGTGAGTGTGAGGTTTAGGGTTAGATTTAGTGTTAGGGTGAGGATGAGGGTGAGGTTTAGGGTTAGGGTTAGTGTGAGGCTGAGGTTTAGGATTAATATTAGGGTGAGGTTTAGGGTGAGGGTGAGGTTTAGGGTGAGGGTTAGGCTTAGGGTTAGGGTTAAGGTGAGTGGAGGGTTAGGTTTAGGGTTAGGGTTAGGGTTAGTGTTAGGGTTAGGGTTAGGATTAGGGTTAGGGTTAGGGTGAGTGTGAGGGTTAGGGATAGGGTTAGGGTGAGGGTTAAGGTTAGGGTTAGGGTGAGAGTTATAGTTCAGTTAAGTTTAGGTTTAGGGTGAGGATTAGGGTTAGGATTAGGTTTAGGGTGGGGGCTAGGGGGATGGTGAGGGTTAGGGTTAGTTTTAGGGTAAGGTTTACGGTTAGGATTAGGGTTCGGGTGAGGGTTAGGACGAGGGTTAGGCTTACGGTGAGGGTGAGGGTTAGGCTTAGGTTGAGGTTTAGGGTAAGGCTTAGGCTTAGGGTTAGGCTGAGCATGAGGTTGAGAGTGAGGGTTAGTGTTAGGGTGCTGTGTAGGTTTTAGGTTAGGGTGATTGTAAGGATGAGATTTAGGGTTAGGGTGAGGTTTAGGGTAATTATGATGGTAAGTGTAATGGTGAGGTTTAGGCTGAGGTTGAGGTTTAAGAGAAGGTTGAGGGTTAGGATAAAGTTTAGGGTTAGGTTAAGGTTTAGGGTTAGGCTTAGGGTGAAGTTTAGATTGAAGATTCGGTTTAGGGTTAGTTTGAGGTTTAGGGTGAGGATGAGGGTTAGGGTTAGGGTGAGGGTGAGCATTAGAATTAAGTTTAGGGTGAGGGCTAGGGTGAGGGTGAGGGTTAGGGTTAGGGTTAGGCTGAGGGCTAGGGTGATTGTTAGGGTGAGTTTTAAGGTTAGTGGTAGGGTTAGGTTTAGGGTTAGGGTTAGGGATAGGGTCAGGGTTACGGTGAGGCTTAGTGTTAGGGATAGGTTTAGGCTTAGGGTTAGGCTGAAGGTGATGGTGGGGGTGAGGATTAGGGTTAGGTTTAGTTTTAGGGTTATCGTTAGAGCTATGGTTAGGGTTAAGTTTGCCGTGAGGTTGAGGCTGAGGGTGAGAGTTATGGTTAGGGTTAGGGTTAGGTTTTAATGTTATTGTTAGGGTTAGCGTTAGAGTTATGTTTAGGTTGAGGGTGAGGGTGAGGGTTAGGGTTAAGGTGAGGTTTAGGGTTAGGGTTAGGTTTAGGGTGAGGGTAAGGGTAAGGGGTAGGGTATGGATGAGGTTTAGGTTTGAGTTAGGGTTAGGGGGAGTGTTAGGGTGAGGTTTAAGTTTTGGGGTAGTGTTTTGGTTAGGGTGAGGGTGAGGGTGAGGGTTAGGTTGAGGTTTAGGGTTAGGGTTAGGTTTAGTGTTAGGGTTAGGGTGAGGGTTAGTGTGAGGGTTAGGGTGAGGGTTAGGCTTAGACTTAGGGTTAGGCTGAGGGTGAGGGTTGGGGTGAGGATAGGGGTTAGGTTGATGCTTAGGGTTAGTGTTAGTGTTATTTTTAGGGTTAGGGTTAGGGTTATGGTGAAGGTGAGGGTGCAGGTGAGGTTTCGGGTTAGGGTTAATGTGGGCTTTAATGTTAGTGTTAGGGTGAGGGTGAGGGTTAGATTGAGGATTAGTGTTAGGGTTAGTTTGAGTTTTACCGTGAGGATTAGTGTTGGGGTTAGGGTTAGTGCTAGGGTTAGGTTGAGTTTTAGGGTTAGTGTTAGGGTGAGGTTTAGGGTTAGGGTGATGGTTTGTGTTAGTGTGAGGCTTAGTGTTCGGGTTACGGTTAGTGTTAAGGTGAGGGTAAGTGTTAGGGTGAGGGTTAGGTTTAGGGTGAGGGTAATGGTTAGGTTGAGGGTTAGGATTAGGGTTTTTGTTAGGATTATGGTTAGGGTTCCGGTTACTGTGAGGGTGAATGTTAGGGATAGGGTTAGGATTAGTATTAGGGTTAGTGTTAGGGTGAGGGTAAGTGTTAGGGTGAGGTTTAGGGTTAGGGTGAGGTTTATGATTAGGGTGAGGGTCAGGGTTAGGGTTAGGTTTACATTGAGCGTTAGGGTTAGGGTTAGGTTGAGGGTTAGTGTTAGGGTTAGGGTTAGGGTGAGTTTAGGGTTAGGGTTAGTGTGAGGGTTATTGTTAGGGTCAGGGTTACTGGTAGGGTGAGGGTAAGTGTTAGTGTGAGGTTTAGGGTTAGGCTGAGGATTATGGTTAGGGTGAGAGTTAGGGTTATTGTTAGGGGTAGGTTTAGGGTTAGAGTTAAGGTTAGGGTGAGGGTGATATTAAGTGTTAGAGTTAGGGTGAGTGTTAGGGTTAGGGTGAGGTTTAGGGTTAGGGTTAGGCTTAGGCTTAGGCTTAGGCCGAACATGAGGGTGAGGGTTAGGGTGCGGGTTAGGGTTAGGGTTAGGCTTATGGTTAGTGTCAGGTTTAGGATGAGGTTTAGGGTTAGGGTGAGTGCTAGGGTGAGTGCTAGGGTGAGGGTTAGGGTGAGGGTTAAGGTTAGGGATAGGTTTAGGTTTAGGATTAGGGTTAGGGTGAGGGTGATTGTGAGGCATAGGGTTAGGGTTAGGATTAGGCTTAGAGTTAGGGTGAGGGTTAGGGTTAGAGTTTGGGTTAGGGTGCAGGTGAGGCTGAGGATTAGGTTTAGGTTTAGGGTTAGATTTAGGGTTAGGTTTAGGGTTAGGGTTAGTGTTAGGTTTAGGGTTACAGTGAGGTTTAGGGTAAGGGTTAAGCTTAGGCTTAGGGTTAGGCTGAGGGTGTCTGTGGGGGAGAGAATTAGAGCTAGGGTTAGGGTTAGGCTTAGGGTTAGGTTTATTGTTAGTGCTATGGTTAGGGTTAAGTTTGCAGTGAGGGTGAGGCTGAGGGAAACGGTGAGGGTTAGGGTTAGGGTTAGTGTTATTGTTAGGGTTAGGGCTAGAGTTACGTTGAGGTTGAGGGTGAGGGTGAATGTTAGGGTTAGGGTGAGTTTTAGGGTTACGGTTAAGGTTAGGGCAAGGGTGAGTTTAGGGTGAGGGTGAGGTTTAATGTTAGGGTTAGGGTGAGAGTTAGGGTAGGGTTAGGGTGAGAGAAGGATTCAAGTTAAGTTTAGGGTTAGAGTGTGGGTTAGGGTAAGGGTTACGGTGAGGTTGAGGGTTAGGGTTAGGTTGAGATTTAGGGTTAAGATTAGATTTAGTGTTAGGGTGAGGGTTAGGGTAAGGTTTACGGTGAGGGTGAGGGTTAGGGTTAGGGTTAGAGTTAGGATTTGTGTTAGGGTGAGGGCTAGGGTGAGGCTGAGGGTTAGGGTAAAGGTTTGGCTTAGGCTTAGGTTTAAGCTGAGCGTGAGGTTGAGGGTGAGGTTTAGGGTTAGGGTTAGTGTGAGGTTTAGTGTTAGGGTTAGGGTTAGAGTTAGCATTAGGGTGAGGTTTAGGGGTAGAGTTAGTGTTAGGGTGAGGTTAGGGTTAGGGTGAGGGTTGGGTTGTGGGTGACTGTAAGGGTAAGGTGAGGGTTAGGCTGAGGGTGAGGGTCATGGTAAGGGTGAGAGTTAGGTTTAGGGCGAGGGTTAGGGTTAGAGTTAGGGTGAGGGTGAGGGTTAGATTGAGGATTAGTGTTAGCTTTAGTGTGAGGTTTACCGTGAGGATGAGTATTAGGTTTAGGGCTAGGGTTAGGTTGAGGTTTAGGCTTAGTGTTAGCGTGAGGTTTAGGGTTAGGGTGATTGTTAGATTTAGTGTGAGGCTTAGTGTTCGGGTTAAGGTTAGTGTTAAGGTGAGAGTAAGTGTTAGGGTGAGGGTTAGGTTTAGGGTGAGGGTAATGATTAAGGTGAGGTTTAGGGTTGGGTTAGGGTTTTTGTTTGGTTTAGGGTTAGGGTTGTTGTTAGTGTTAGGGTTAGGGTTCCGGTTAAGGTGAGGGTGAGTTTTAGGGTTAGGGTTAGGATTAGGGTTAGTGTTAGGGTGAGTGTAAGTGTTAGGGTGAGTGATAGGGTTAGGGTGAGGGTTATGTTTAGGGTGAGGGTCAAGGTAAGGTTTAGGGTTACTATGAGCGTGACGGTTAGGGTTATGTTGAGGGTTAGGGTTAGGGTAAGGTTTAGGGTGAGTTTAGGTTTAGGGTTATTGTAAGGGTTAGTGTTATGGTTAAGGTTAGTGGTAGGGTGAGGGTAAGTGTTAGGGTGAGGTTTAGGGTTAGGGTGAGGATTATGGTTAGGGTGAGGGTTAGGGTTATTGTTAGGGTTAGAGTTAGGTTTAGATTTAGGGTTAGGGTGAGGGTGAGATTTAGGGTTAGAGTGAGGTTTATTTTAGGGTTATTGTTAGGGTGAGGGTTAGGGTTAGGTTTAGGCTTAGGCTTAGGCTTAGGCCGAGCATGAGGGTGAGGGTTAGTGTTCGGGTTAGGGTTCGGGTTAGGGTTATGGTTAGTGTCAGGTTTAGGATGAGGTTTAGGGTTAAGGTTAGGGTTAGGGTGAGGGCTAGGCTGAGGGTTAGGGTTAGGGATTGGGTTAGGTTTAGGATTATGGTTAGGGTGAGGGTGAGTGTGAGGCTTAGGGTTAGGGATAGGGTTAGGCTTAGTGTTAGGGTGAGGGTTTTGGTTAGGGTTTGGGTTAGGGTTAGGGTTAGGTTTACCGTGAGGGTCAGGGTTAGGTTAGGGTTAGTCTTAGGATTAGGCTTATTGTTAGTGTTATGGTTAGGGTTAAGTTTGCAGTGAAGGTGGGGCTGAGGCTGAGGGTGAGGTTTAGGGTTAGGGTTAAGGTTAGTGTTATTGTTAGGGTTAGGGCTAGAGTTACGGTGAGGTTGAGGGTGAGGTTCAAGGTTAGGGTTAGGGTGAGTTTTAGGGTTAGGGTTAGGGTTAGGGTGAGAGTGAGGTTTATGGTTAGAGTTAGGCTTAGGGTTAGGGTTAGGGTGAGGTTTCGGGTTAGGGTTAGGTTTGGGGTTATGGTAAAGGTGAGGTTTAGGGTTAGAATTAGGGTTAGGGTGAGGCTGAGGGTGAGGGTTAGGGTTAGGGTTAGTGTTAGCTTTAGGGTTAGGGTTAGGGTGAGGGTTAGGGTGAGGGTGAGGGTTAGAGTTAAGGTTAGGAATAGGATTAGTGTAAGGGTTAGGGTGAGTGTGAGGTCTAGGTTTAGTGTTAGGATTAGGGTTAGGCTTAGGGTTAGCCTGAGGGTGAGGTTGAGTGTGAGGGTTAAGGTTAGGGTGAGCGTTAGGGTTAGGATTATGGGGAGGGTTAGGATGACTGTTAGGGTTAGTATTAGGGTTAGGATGAGGCGTAGGGTGAGGGTGAGGTTTAGGGATAGGGTTAGGGTTAAGGTAAGGGTGAGGGTGAGGTTTAGGGTTAGAGTTAGGCTTGAGTTAAGCCTGAGGGTGAGGGTGAGGGTTAGGGTGAGGATTAGCATTAGGGTAAGGGTTAGGGTGAGTGTGAGTGTTAGGGTTAGGGTAGGATTAGGTTTATGGTTACACTGAAGTTGAGGGTGAGGGTGAGGGTAAGGGTTAGGATTAGGGTTAGGGTGAGCGTGACTGTTTGTGTTTGGGTTAGTTTTAGGGTTAGGCTTAGGGTTAGGGTGACGGTGAGGTTCAGGGTGAGGGTTAGGGTTAGGGTGAGGATTAGGCTAAGGGTTAGGGGTAGGGTTAGGATGAGGGTTAGGGTTAGGATTAGGGTTAGAATGAGGGCTAGGGTGAGGTTGAGGGTTAGGGCGAGGGTTAGGGTTAGGGTTAGGGTGAGAGTTAGGATTTGGGTTAAGTTTATTTTTAGGGTGAGGGTTAGGATAAGGGTTACGGTGAGGTTGAGGGTTAGGGTTAGGTTGAGAGTTAGGGTTAGGATTAGTGTTAGGGTGAGGGTGAGGGTTAGGGTTAGTGTTAGGGTGAGGGTTAAGATGAGGTTTAGGATTAGGGTTAGTGTGAGGGTAGGCTGAGGTTGAGGTTTAGGATTAGGGATTTTTGAAGTTTAGTGTTAGGGTTATGGTTAGGGGTAGGGTAAGGGTGAGGTTTAGGGTTAGAGTTAGGGTAAATGTGAGGCTAAGGTTGAGGGTTAGGTTTAGGGTTAGTGTTAGAGTAACGGTTAGGTTGAGGATTAAGGTGAGGGTTCGGGTTAGGCTTAGGGTTATAATTAGGATTAGGCTAATGTTTACGGTGAGTGTGAGGGTTAGGTTTAGGCTTAGGCTTAGGGTTAGTCTGAGGGAGAGGGTGAGTGTGAGTGTTAGCTTTAGGTTGAGGGTTAGGATTAGGGTTAGCTTGAGAGTTAGGGTTCAAGTTATGTTTAGGGTTAGGGTTAGGGTTACAGTGAGGGTTATGTTTAGGGTTAGGTTGAGGGTTAGGGTGAGGGTTAGGGTGAGGGTTAGGATTAGAGTTAGGGTGAGGGTTAGGATTAGGATTAGGGTTACAATTAGGGTTAGGATGAGGGCTAGGGTGAGGGTGAGGATTAGGGTTAGTGTTAATGTAAGGTTTAAGGTTAAGTTTAGGTTTACAGTGAGGGTTAGTATAAGGGTTAAGGTTATGGTGAGTGTGAAGTTTAGGGTTAGGGTGAGGGTTAGGGTTAGGATTAGGGTTATGGTGAGGGTGAGTTTAGCATTAGGGTCAGGGTTAGGGTTAGGTTTAGGGTTAGGATTAGTGTTATTATTAGGGTTAGGGTTAGAGTTAAGGTGAGGGTGAGGGTGGGGGTGAGGTTGAGGGTTAGGTTTAGGGTTAGGGTGAGGTTTAAGTTTAGGGTTTGGATTAGGGTTAGGGTGAGTGTGAGGTTTAGGGTTAGGTTTCGTGTTAGTTGGAGCGTTAGGTAGAGGGTTAGAGTTAGTTTTAGGGTTAAGGTTAGGGTGAGGCTTAGGTTGAGTTTTAGGGTTAATTTTAGATTTAGGGTTAAGATTAGGGTTAGGCTGAGGGTGAGTGTTAGGGTAAGAGTTAGGCTTAGGCTTAGGCTTAGGGTTAGGCTGAGGGTGAGGGTGGGGGTGAGGATTAGAGTTAGGGTGATGGTTAGGGCTAGGGTTAGGGTGAGGGTTAGGATGACGTTTAGCGTTAGGATTAGGGTTAGGGTGAGGGCTAGGGTTAGGGTGTGGGTATGGTAAGTGTTTGTCTTAGGCTTAGGCTTAGGGTTAGGCTGAGGGTGAGGGTGGGGATGAGGATTAGAGTTAGGCTGATTGTTAGGGTTAGGGTTTGGGTGAGGGTTAGGATGAGGGTTAGGGTTAAGATTAGGGTTAGGGTGAGGGTGTGGGTAGGGTAAGTGTTAGGCTTAGGCTTAGGGTTAGGCTTAGCTTTTGGTTGAGGATAAGGGATGGGGTTAGGGATAGGGTGTGTTTTAATGTAAGGGTTAGGGTTAGAGTTAGGGTTAGGGTGATGGTGAGGTTTAAGGGTAGAGTTAGTGTTAGGGTGAGAGTTAGGGTTAGGGTGAGGGTTAGGTTGTGGTTGACGGTAAGGGTAAAGGAGTGCGTTAGGTGAGGTTGAGGTTGAGGGTGATGTTAAGGGTGAGGGTGAGGGTTAGGGTGAGGGTTAGGGTTAGGGTTAGGGTTAGAGTCATGGTGAGGGTTAGATTGAGGATAAGTGTTCGGGTTAGTGTGAGGTTTAGGGTGAGGATGAGGGTTAGGGTTAGGTTGAGGGCTAAGGTGAGGGTGAGGATTAGGGTTAGTGTTAGGGTGAGATTTAAAGTTAGGTGATGTTTAGGTTTAGTGTGAGTGTTAGTGTTAGGGTTAGGGTTAGTGTTAGGGTGAGGGTAAGTGCTAGGGTGAGCTTAGATTTAGGGTGAGGATTATGGTTAGGGTGAGGGTTAGGGTTTGGTTTAGCGTTATTGTTAGTGTTAGGGTTAGGGTTTCGGTTATGGTGAGGGTGAGGGTGAGGGTTAGGCTTAGGGTTAAGATTAGGATTAGGGTTAGTGTTAGGGTGAGGGTAAGTGTTAGTATGAGGGTTAGGGTAAGGGTGAGGGTTATGGTTAGGGTTAGGGTTACGTTGAGCGTAAGGGTTACTGTTTGATTGAGGGTTAGGGTTAGGGTTAGGGTGGGGTTAGGGTTAGGTTTAGTGTGAGGTTTCGTGTTTGGGTTAGGGTTAGTGTTAATGTGATGGTAAGTGTTAGGTTCAGGATTTGGGTTAGGGTGAGGGTTATGGTTACATTGAGGTTAAGGATTAGGTTTAGGGTTATTGTTAGGGTTATGTTTAGGGTTAAGGTTACGGTGTGGGTGAGGGTGAGGTTTAGGTTTAGGGTTAGGGTGAGGGTTAGGGTTAGGGATAGGGTGAGAGTTAGTGTTCGGTTTAAGTTTAGTGTTAGGTTGAGGTTTAGGGTGAGGGTTATGTTGAGGGTAAGGGTTAGGGTTAGGTTGAGGGTTAGGGTTATGATTAGGTTTAGGGTGAGGGTGAGGGTGAGGGTTAGGGTTAGTGTTAGGGTGAGGATTAGGATGAGGGTTAGGGTTAGGGTTAGGGTTAGCGTGAGTGTGAGGTTTAGGAACAGGTTTAGGGTTAGCCTTAGGTTTAGGCTGACGGTGAGGGTGAGGGTGTGGGTTGGGGTTAGCATGAGGGTTAGGGGTGGGGTTAGGGTGAAAGTTAGGGTTCGGTTTAAGTTTAGGGTTAGGGTAAGTGTTAGGGTTAGGATTACGGTGAGCATGATGATTAGGGATAGGTTGAGGGTTAGGTTTAGGCTTAGGATTAGGGTGAGGGTTAGGGTTAGGGTGAGGGTTAGGATGAGGATTAGGGTTAGGGTTAGGATAATGTTTAGGGTGAGGGCTAGGTTCAGGGTGAGGTTTAGGGATAGAGTTTGGTTTAGGATGAGGGTTTGGGTTACTGTGAGGGTGAGGTTTAGGGTTAGGGTGAGGGTTAGGGTTAGGATTTCGGTTAGGGTTAGGATGAGTTTAGGATTACATTTAGGGTTAGGGGGAGGTTTAGGTCGAGGGTTAGGGTTAGGATTAGTGTTAGGGATAAGGTTAGGGTGAGGTTTAGCTTGAGGTTTAGGGTTAGGTTTAGGATTAAGGTTAGGGTGAGGGTGAGCGTGAGGTTTAGGGTTAGGGTTAGGCTTAGGCTTAGGGTTATGCTGAGGATGAGGGTGTGGATGAGGATTAGGGTTAGGGTGATGGTTAGGGTTAGGGTTAGTGTGAGGGTTAGGATGATGGTTAGGTTTAGGATTAGGGTTAGAGAGAGGGCTAGGGTGAGGGTTAGGGTAAGGTTTAGGCTAAGGCTGAGTGTTAGGCTGACGGTGAGATTGAGGGTGAGGGTTAGGGTTAGGGTGATGGTTAGGTTTAAGTTTAAGGTGAGGGTTAGGATGACGTTTCGGGTCAGGATGAGGATGATGGTAAGGGTAAAGGTGTGGTTTAGGCTGAGGGTGAGGGTTAAGATAAGTGTGAGGGTTAGGGTTAGGTTTAGGGCTAGGGTATGGTTTAGCGTTAGGCTGAGGCTTAAATTGAGTATTAGGGTTAGGGTTAGTGTGAGTGTTAGTGTTAGTGTTAGGGTTAGTGTTAGGGGGAGGGTTATTGTTAGGGTGAGGTTTAGGGTTAGGGTTATTGTTGTGGTTATGGTTAGGGTTATGGTTATGGTGACGTTGAACGTGAGGGTTAGGGTTAGGGTTAGGGTGAGGTTTAGGGTTAGGGTTAGGGTGAGGTTTAGGGTTAGGTTTAGGGTGAGGATTAGGTTTAGGTTTAGGGTTACGGATACAGTGAGGTTGAGGTTTAGGGTTAGAGTTAGAGTTAGGTTGAGGCTGAGGGTGAGGGTTAGGGTCAGTGTTAGAGTTAGGTTTACGGTGAGGGTTAGGGTAAGAGTGAGGGTTAGGGTAAGAGTGAGGGTTAGGCTTAGTGTTAGGATTAGGATTAGGGTAAGGGTTGGCATGAGGGTGAGCTTGAGGGTGAAGGTGAGGGTTAGGGATAGGGTAAGTTTTAGGTGTAGGTTTAGTTTGAGATTTAGGGTTCGGGTTAAGTTTAGGGTTAGGGTGAGGGTTAGGGTTAGGGTTAGTGTTAAGGTTAGGGTGAGGGTTAGGTTTAGGGTTAGGGTTAGGGTTATTGTTAGTGTTATGGTTAGGGTGAAGTTTTCGGTGAGAGTGAGGCTGAGGGTGAGGTTTATGGTTATGGTTATGGTCAGTTTTAGGGTTAGTGTTATTGTTCGGGTTAGGGTTAGAGTTAAAGTTAGATTGAGGGTGAGGGTGAGGGTGAGTGTTAGGGTTAGAGTGAGTTGTATGGTGAGTTTTAGGGTTAGGGTTAGGGTTAGGGTGAGGGTGAGGTTTAGGGTTAGAGTTAAGGTTGAGGGGAGGGTTAGGGTTAGGTTTAGGGTTAGGGTTAGGATGAGGGTGAGGGTTAGGTTGAGGTTTAGGCATAGGATTTAGGCCTAGGGTTAGGGTTAGGATTAATATTAGGGTTAGGCTTAAGTTGATGGTTAGAGTTACTCTTAGTGTGAGGGTGGGGGTGAGGGTTAGTGTTAGGGTTAGTGTGAGGTTTAGGTTTAGGGTTATTGTTAGGGGTATTGTGAGGGTGAAGTTTAGGGTTAGATATAGGGTTAAGGGGAGGGTTACGGTGAGGGTGAGTGTTAGGGTTATGGTGAGATTGAGGGTTAGGTTGAGGTTTAGGGTTAGGGTTAGGGTTAGGGTTAGTGTGAGGGTTAGTGTTAGGGTTAGGGTTAGTGTTAGGGTGAGGGTTATGGTTAGGGTGAGGGTTATGGTTAGGATGAGGGTTATGGTTAGGTTGAGGGTTAGGGTTAGGATTATTGTTAATGTTAGGTTTAGGATTATTCTAAGGGTGAGGGTGAGGGTGAGGGTTAGGGTTAGGGTGAGGGTTATGGTTATGGTTATGATAAGGGTTAGTGTTAGTGTTATTGTTAGGGTTAGGGTTAGAATTAAGGTTAGGTTGAGGGTGAGTGTGAGTGTGAGGGTTAGGCTGATTTTTAGGGTGAGGTTTAGGGTTAGGGTTAGGGTTAGGGTGAGTGTGAGGTTTAGGGTTAGAGTTAGGGTTGAAGAGAGGGTTAGGGTGAGATTTAGGGTTAGGGTTAGGATGAGGCTGAGGGTTAGGTTGAGGTTTAGGGATAGGGTTAGGTTTAGAATTAGGGTTAGGGTGAGGGGGAGTGTGAGGGTTAGAGTGAGGGTGATGATGGGTGTACGGATTAAGGTTAGGGTGATGGTAAGGGTTAGGTTGGGGGTGACGGTAAGGGTAAAGGTGAGGTTTAGACTGAGGGTGAGGGTTACGCTAAGGGTTAGGGTTAGGGTTAGGGGGAGGGATAGGGTTTGGGTTAGGGTGAGGGTGAGGGTTAGATTGAGGATTAGTGTTAGGGTTAGTGTGAGGTTTAGGGTCAGGATGAGGATTAGGATTAGGGTGAGGTGTAGGGTGAGGATGAGGGTTAAGGTTAGTGTTAGGGTGAGGCTTAGGGTTAGGGTGATGGTTAGGGTTAGTGTTAGGGTGAGGTTTAGTGTTAGGTTTAGTGTTAGGATTAATGTTAGGGTTAGGCTTAAGGTGAGGGTTAGGGTGAGGGTGAGGTTTAGGGATAGGGTTATGATTAAGAATAGGGTTAGGGTTAGGGTGAGTGTGAGGTTTAGGGTTAGCGTTAGTGTTAGCGTTAGGCTGAGGGTGAGGGTGAGGGTGAGGGTTATTGTTAGGGTGAGGGTTAGGGTTAGGGTTAGGGTGAGAGTTAGGGTTCGGGTTAAGTTTATGGTTAGAGTGAGGATTAGGGTAAGGGTTACAGTGAGGGTGATGATTAGGGTTAGGTTGAGGGTTAGGATTAGGGTTATGTTTAGGGTGAGGGTGAAGATGAGGGTTAGGGTTAGTGTTAGGGTGAGGGTTAGGATGAGGGTTAGGGTTCGGATTAGGGTTAGGGTGAAGGCTAGGGTGACGGTGAGATTTAGGTTTAGGGTTAGGGTGAGGTTTAGGTTTATGTTTAGTGTTAGGGATAGGGAGAGGCTGAAGTTTAGGGTTAGAGTTAGGGTTAGGTTGAGGCTGAGGCTGAGGGTTAGGGTTAGGGTTAGTGTTAGAGTTAGGGATACGGTGAGCGTTACGGTGAGAGTGAGGTTTAGGCTTAGTGTTAGGATTTGGATTAGGGTAAGGGTTAGGGTGAGGGTGAGGGTGAGGGTGAGGGTTAGGGTTAGGGTAAAGTTTAGGGGTAGGATTAGGGTGAGATTTAGGATTCTGGTTAATGTTGGGTTAGGGTGAGGTTTAGGGTTAGGGTTACATTGAGCGTGTGGGTTAGGGTTAGGTTGAAGGTTAGGGTTAGGCTTAGGATTAGGGTGAGGGTTAGGGTTAGGGTTAGGGTGAGGTTTTGGGTTAGAGTTAGGTTTAGGGGCAGGGTTAGGGTGAGGTTTAGGGTTAGGGTTAGTGTTAAGGTTAGCCTGAGGCTTAGGGTTAGGGTTAGTGTTAGTGTTATTGTTAGTGTTATGGTTAGGTTGAAGTTTGCGGTGAGGGTGAGGCTGAGGGTGAGGGTCATGGTTATGTTTATGGTTATGGTTATGGTTAGTGTTATTGTAAGGATTAGGGTTAGAGTTAAATTAGGTTGAGGGTGAGGGTGAGTGTTATGGTTAGGGTGAGTTTTAGGGTGAGGTTTAGGTTTAGGGTTAGGGTTAGGTTTAGGGTGAGGGTGAGGTTTAGGTTTAGAGTTAGGGTTGAGGGGAGGGTTAGGCTGATGTTTAGGGTTAGGGTTAGGATGAGGGTGAGGGTTAGGTTGAGGTTTAGGGATAGGGTTAGTTTTAGGATTAGGGTTAGGGTTAGGGTGAGTGTGAGGGTTAGGGTGAGGCTTAGTCTTAAGGCTTAGGGTTTGTCTGAGGGTGATGGTGGCGGTGAGGATTAAGGTTAGGGTGATGGTAAGGGTTAAGGTTAGTGTTAATGTTAGGGTTAGGCTTAGAGTTAAGATTAGGGTGAGGGTGAGGTTTAGGGGTAGAGATAGGGTTAGGGTGAGTGTTAGGCTTAGGGTGAGGGTTAGAGTGGGGGTGACGGTAAGGGTAAAGGTGAGGTTTAGGCTGAGGGTGAGGGTTACTGTAAGGGTTAAGTTTAGGGTTATGGGGACGGATAGGGTTAGGGTTACGGTGAGGGTGAAGGTTAGGGTTAGATTGAGGATTAGTGTTAGGGTTAGGATGAGAATTAGGGATAGGGTTATGTTTAGGGTTAAGGTTTGAGTTAGGGTGAGTATGAGGGTGAGAGTTAGGGTTAGGATTAGGGTTACGGTTAGTGTTAGGCAGAGGGTGAGGGTGAGGGTGAGGGTTAGGGTTAGGGTGACCTTTAGGGTTAAGGTTAGGGTGAAAGGTAGGGTTAGTGTTAGGGAGATTGTTAGGGTTAGGGTGAGGGTTTGGTTTAGTTTGAGGGTTAGGGTGAAGGTGAGTTTGAGATTGAGGGTTAGGGTGAGGGTGATGGTGATGGTGAGGGTTAGGGTTAGGATTCTGGTTAGGGTTAGGGTGAGGGTTAGGGTTAGGTTTAGGGTTAGGGTGAGGGTAAGTTTGAGGGTGAGGGTTAGGCTTATGGTTAGGTTTAGCGTTAGGGTTAGGTATCAGGTAAGGTTTAGGTTTAGGATGAGGGTTAGGTTTAGGTTTGGGGTGAGGGTTAGGGTTAGGGTTAGGTTTAGGGTGAGGGTTAGTTTTAGGGTTAGGGTGAGGGTGAGGGTTAGTTTGAGGTGTAGGGTTAGGGATAGGGTAAAGGTTAGGGTTAGGGTGAGGGTGAGGGTGAGGTTTAGGTTTAGGGTGAGGGTTAGGGTGAGGTTTTGGATTAGGGTTAGGGTTAGGGTTAGGGTGAGGGTGAGGTTTAGGGTTAGCGTTAGGTTTAGGGGCAGGGTTAGGGTGAGGTTTGGGGTTAGGATTACGGTGAGCTTGGGGGTTAGGTTGAGGTTTAGGGTTAACCTTAGGATTAGGGTTAGTGTTAGGGTTAGGGTGAGGTTTAGGGTGAGGTTTTGGATTAGGGTTAGGGTTAGGGTTAGGGTGAGGGTGAGGTTTAGGGTTAGAGTTAGGTTTAGTGGCGGGTTTAGGGTGAGTTTTAGGGTTAGGGTTAGTGTTACGGTTAGGGTGAGGGTTAGGGTTAGGGTTGTTGTTTGGTTTAGGGTTATTGTTAATTTTATTGTTAGAGTTAAGTTTGCGGTGAAGGTGAGGCTGAGGGTGAGGGTTATGGTTAGTGTTAGGTTTAGGGTTAGTGTTATTGTTAGGGTTAGAGTTAGAGTTAAGGGTAGGTTGAGGGTGAGGGTGAGGGTAAGGGTTTGAGTGAGGTTTAGAGTGAGGTTTAGGGTTAGGGTTAGGGTTAGGGTTAGGGTGAGGGTGAGGTTTAGGGATAGAGTTAGGATTAGGGGGAGGGGTAGGGGTAGGTTTAAGTTTAGGGTTAGTGTGAGGATCAGGGTTCGCTTGATGTTTAGGGATAGGTTTAGGTTTAGGATTAGGGTTCAGGTGAGGGTGAGTGTGAGGGTTAGGGTGAGCGTTAGGCTTAGGCTGAGGGTTAGGCTGAGGGTGAGGGTGGGGGTGAGGATTAGGGTTAGGGGGATGGTAAGGATTAGGGTTAGTGTTATTGTTAGGGTTAGGGTTAGAGTTACTCTGAGGGTGAGGGTGGGGGTGAGGGTTAGTGTTAGGGTTAGTGTGAGGTTTATGTTTAGGGTTATTGTTAAGGTTATTGTGAGGGTGAGGTTTAGGGTTAGATATAGGAGTAGGGGAAGGCTTAGGGTGAGGGTGAGTGTTAGAGTTAGTGTTAGGGTTATGGTGAGTTTGAGGGTTAGGTTGAGGTTTAGGGTTAGGGTTTGGGTTAGGGTTAGTATGAGGGTTAGTTTTAGGGTTAGGATTAGTGTTAGGGTGAGCGTAAGTTTTAGGGTGCAGGTTTGGGTTAGGGAGAGGTTTATGGTTAGGGTGAGGGTTAGGGTTAGGATTATTGTTAGGGTTATTCTGAGGTTGAGGGTGAGGGTGAGGGTTAGGATTAGGGTGAGGTTTAGGGTGAGGTTTAGGGTGAGGGTTAGGGTTAGGGTTAGGGTTACAGTAAGCGTGAGGGTTAGGGTTAGTTTGAGGTTTAGCGTTAGGGTTAGGGCGGGGGTTAGGCTTAGGATGAGGGTTAGGATAAGGATTAGGGTTAGGATAAGAGTTAGGGTGAGGTCTAGGGTGATGGTGACCTTTAGGTTTACTGTTAGGGTGAGTTTTAGGGTTAGGGTGAGGGTTAGGATGAGAGTTAGGGTTACCGTGACATACAGGTTAGTGTTAGGTTGAGGGTGAGGGTTAGAATTAGGGTTAGGGTGAGGGTGAGTTTTGAGATTAGGGTTAGTGTTAAGTTTAGTGTTAGGATTAGTGTAATTGTTAGGGTTAGGGTTAGACTTACAGTGAGGGTGAGAGTGAGGGTGAGGGTTAGGGTGAGGGTTAGGGTGAGGTTTATTGTTAGGGTTATGATTAGGGTTAGGGTGAGGTTTATGGTTAGGGTTATGATTAGGGTTAGGGTGAGGGTTAGGGTTATGTTTAGGGTTAGGTTTAGTTTTATTGTTAGGGTTAGGGTTAGAGTTACAATTAGGTTGAGGGTGAGGGTGAGGGTTAGTTTTAGGCTGAGTTTTACGGTGAGCTTTAGTGTTAGGGTTAGGGATAGGGTTAGGGTGAGGGTGAGGTTTAGGGTTAGAGTTAGGTTTAGGGGGAGGGTTAGGGTGAGGATTAGGGTTAGGGTTAGTGTTCGGGTTAGGGTGAGGGTGAGGGTTGGGTTGAATTTTAGGGTTAGGGTTAGGTTTACGATTAGGGTTAGGGTGTAGGTGAGTGTGAGGCTTAGGGTGAGGGTTTGCCTTAGACTTAGGTTTAGGCTGAGGCTGAGGTTGAGGGTAAGGCTTAGGGTTGCGTGAGGTTTAGGGTAAGGGTTAGAGGGAGGGTTAGGATGAGGGTTAGGCGTAGGATTAGGGTTAGGGTGAGGGAAAGGGTGAGGGTTGTGGTGAGCGTGAGGGTTAGGGTTAGGTTGAGGGTTAGGGTTAGTGTTAGGGTAAGCATTAAGGATAGGGTTAGGTTTAGGGTTAGGGTGAGTGTGAGGTTTAGGGGTAGAATTAGGGTTAGGGTCAGGGTTAGGGTTAGGGTGAGGTTTAGGGTGGGGGTGATGGTAAGGGTAAAGGTGAGGGTTAGGCTGAGGGTGAGGGTTATGATAAGGGTGAGGTTTAGTGTTAGGGTGAGGGTTAGTTTTAGGCTGTGTGTGAGGGTTAGATTGAGGATAAGTGTTAGGGTTAGTGTGAGGTTTAGAGTGAGTATGAGGGTTAGGGTTAAGGTGAGGTTTAAGGTGAGGGTGAGGTTTAGGGTTAGTGTGAGGGTTAGTGTTAGGGTTAGGGTTAGTGTTAGTGTGAGGGTAAGTGTTAGGGTGGGGGTTATGGTTAGGAGGAGGGTTATGGTTAGGGTGAGGGTTAGGGTTAGGATTAGGGTTATTGTTAGCATTTCGGTTAGGGTTACAGTTACAGTGAGGGTGAGGGTGAGGTTTAGGATTAGGGTTCGGGTTAGTGTTAGGGTGAGGGTAAGTTTTAGGATGAGGTTTAGGGTTAGTGTGAGGGTTATGGTTAGGGTGAGGTTTAGGGTTAGGGTTATGGTTACGTTGAGCGTAAGGGTTAGGGTTAGGTTGAAGGTTGGGTTTCGGGTTAGGGTGAGGTTAGGGTTAGTGTGAGGGTTAGAGTTGGGGTTAGGTTTAGTGTTACGGTGAGGGTAAGTGTTAGGGTCAGGGTTTGGGTTAGGGTGAGGGTTATAGTTAGGTTGAGGGTTAGGATTAGGGTTAGGGTTATTGTTAGTGTTAGGTTTAGTGTTAAGGTTACAGTGAGGGTGAGGGTGAGGGTTAGGGTTAGGGTTAGGGTGAGGTTTAGGGTTTGCATTAGGGTTAGAGTTAGGTTTTGGGTGAGGGTGAGGTTTAGGGTTAAAGTTAGGGTTAGGGTTAGTGTTAGGTTTAGGGTTAGGGTGAGAGTTAGTAGGAGGTTTAGGGTTAGGGTTAGGTTTAGGATTAGGGTTAGGGTTAAGTTGAGTGTGTGTGTTAGCGTTAGGTTTAGGCTTAGGCTTAGGTTTAGGATGAGGGTGAGGTTGAGGGTGAGGGTTAGGGTTAGGTTGAGTTTTAGGGTAAGCGTTAGTTGGAGGGTTAGGATTAGTGTTAAGGTTAGGATTAGGGGTAGGGTGAGGGCTAGGGTGAGGGTGAGGTTTAGGGTTTGGGTTAGGGTGAGGTTTAGGGTTAGGGTTAGGGTGAGAGTTAGGGTTCGGGTTAAGTTTATGGTTAGGTTGACGATTAGGGTAAGGTTTATGTTGAGGGTAAGGGTTAGGGTTAGGTTGAGGGTTAGGGTTAGGGTTAGGGTGAGGGTGAGGGTTAGGGTGAGGGTTAGGGTGATTATTAGGATGAGGGTTAGGGTTAGGATTAGGGTTAGGGTGAGGGCCAGGTTGAGGTAGAGTGTTCGGGTTAGGGTTAAGGTGAGATTTAGGGTTAGGTTTAGGGTTAGTGTTAGGGTGAGTGTGAGATTTAAGGTTAGAGTTAGGGTTAGGGTGAGGTTGAGGGTGAGGATTAGAGTTAGGGTTAGATTGAGGGTTAGGTTTGGGGTGAGTGTTAGGGTTTGGGTTAGGGTGAGGGTGAGGGTTAGCCTTAGCATTACGGTCAGAGTTAGGTTTAGGTTGAGTGTTACGGTTAGGGTGAGGTTGAAGGTTAGGGTTAGCATTAGGGAAAGGGTTAGGGTTAGGGTGGAGGTTAGGGTTAGAGTGAGGGTGAGGGTCAGGGTTAGGGTTAGGATTAGGTGTAGGTTTAGGGTGAGGCTGAGGGTGAGGGTGAGAATTAGGGTGAGCGTGAAGGTGAGGGTTAAGTTTACCGTTATGTTTAGGGTGAGGTCTAGGGTGAGGGTGAGGGCTAGGGTGAGGGTTAGTGTGAAGGTGAGGTTTTCGGTTTGGAAAGGGTTAGGGTTAGTTTTAGGGTGCGGATTAGGGTGAGGGTGAGGTTTAAGGTGAGGGTTAGGGTTAGGGTTAGGGTGAGGGTTAGGGTTAGGGTGATGTTTAGGGTGAGGGTGAGGGTGAGAATGAGGGTTCGGTTAAGGGTGTGGGTTAGGGTGTTGGTGAAGGTTAGGGTGAGAGTGAGGATTCGGGTGAGGGTGAGAGTTAGGGTGTTGGTGAGGTTTCGGATTAGGTTGAGTTTTAGGGTTAGGGTGAGGTTTAGGGTGAGGGAGAGGGTTAGGGTTAGGGTTAGGGTTAGGATTAGGGTTAGGGTTAGGTTGAGGGTTAAGGTGAGGGTTATGGTTAGGGTTATGTTGAGGATTAGGGTGAGAGTGAGGGTTAGGGTTTGATTAAGGGTTAGGTTGAGGGTTAGGTTAAGGGTTAGGGTTAGGGTTAGGGTGAGTGTGAGGGTTAAAGTTAGGGTTAGGGTGAGGGTTATGGTTGGGGTGAGAGTTAGGGTTAGGGTTAGGGTGAAGGTGAGGATGAGGGTGAGGATGAGTGTGAGTGTTAGGGTATGGGTTACGGTTAGGTTTAGGGTGAGGGTTAAGGTGATGGTGAGTGTTAATTTGAGGGTGAGTGTTAGGGTTAGTGTGAGTGATTGGGTGAGGTTTAGGGTCAGATTTAGTGTGAGGATTAGGGTTATAGTTACCCTTAGGGTTATGGTGAGCCTATCAGTTAGGGTGAGGTTTAGGGTGAGGGTGAGGGTTAGGGTTAGCGTTAGGGTTAAGTTGAGATTAGGGTGAGGGTTAGAGTTAGGGTGAGGATTAGGGTTAAGGTTAGGGTGACGTTTAGGGTTAGGGTGTGTGTTAGGGATAGGTTTATGGATAGGGTGAGAGTTAGGTATATGGTTAGGGTTCAAGTTAGGGTGAGTGTGAGTGTGAGTGTTACGGTTAGGATTAGGGTTAGTGTTAGTGTTTGGCTGAGGGTGTGGGTGAGGGTGAGGGTGAGGGTTAGGCTTAGGGTAATGTTTATTTAGGGTTAGGGATAGGTTGTAGGTTAGGGTTAGGCTTAGGATGAGGGTTAGGGTGAGGATTATGGTTAGGGTTAGGGTGAGGGTTAGGTTTAGTTTGATTTTTAGGGTTAGTGTCAGGGTAATCGTTAGGGTGAGGGTTAGGGTGAGAGTGAGGGATAGGTTTAGTGTTAGGGTTAGGGTGAGCGTTTGGGTGAGGGTTAGGATTAGGTTTAGGGTGAGCGTCAGGGTTAGGGTTGAGTTTAGGGTTAGGGTTAGGAGGAGGTTTAGTGTTAGTTTTAGGGAGAGGATTAGAGTTAGTGTGAGGTTTAGGGTTTCGTTTAGGGTTAGTGTGAGGATAAGGGTTAGGGTGAGGGTTAGGGTGCGGGTGAGGGATAGGCTTAGTGTAAGGGTTAGGGTGACTGTTTGGTGAAGGTTAGGTTTAGGTTTATGGTTAGGGTGAGGAGTAGGCTGAGGGTGTTATGGTGAGGTTTCAGGTGAGGTTGAGTATTAGGCTTAGAATTAGTCTTAGGGTGAGGGTTAGGTTTAGGTATAGCATTAGGCTTAGGGTTAGGTTGAGGGTGAGGTTTAGGACTAGGGTAAAGTTGAGGGTGAGGTTTAGGGTTAGAATTAGGTTTAAGGTTAGCGTTAGAGTGAGGGTGGGGGTGAGGATTAGGGTTAGGATTAGGTTTAGGGTTAGGTTGAGGCTGAGGTTGAGGATGAGGTTGAGTTTGAGGGTTAGGGTTTGGCTTAGGGTGAGGGCTAGGGTGAGGGCGAGGGTTAGGGTGAGGGTGAGGGTGAGGGTGCGGTTTTCGGTTAGGAAAGGGTTAGGTTTAAGTTTAGGGTGAGGATTGGGCTGAGGGTGAGGTTGAAGGTGAGCATTAGGGTTAAGGTGAGGTTTAGGGTTAGGGTTAGGCTGAGGTTTAGCGTTAGGGTGATGTTTAGGATGAGGGTGAGGGTGAGGGTGATGGTGAGTTTTAGGGTATAGTTGAGGGTTAGTTTTAGGGTGAGGTTTAGGTTGACGGTGAGGGTCAGGGTGAGGGTGTGGAAAAGGGTTAGGGTTAGGTTCAGGGTGAGGGTTAGGGTTAGGGTTAGGGTTAGGGTGAGGGTTCGGGTTAGTGTGAGGTTAGGGTTCGGGTTAGTGTGAGGAAAAGGTTTAGGATGAGGTTTAGGATGAAAGTAAGAGTTAAGGTTAGGTTTAGTGTTAGGGTTAGGGTGAGGTTTACTTTTAGAATTAGGGTTAGGGTTAGGTTGAGGGTGAGGGTTAGAGTTAGGGTTAGGTTGAGGGTTAGGTTTGGGGTGAGTGTTAGGGTTTCCGTTAGGGTGAGGGTGAGGTAGAGGTTTCGGTTTCGGGTGAGGGTTAGTGTGTGGGTGATGGTTAGTGTTCAAGTGAAGTTTAAGGTGACGGTGAGTGTTAGGGTGAGGGTGATGGTTAGAGTTAGTGTGAGTATTAGGTTTAGGGTTAGGGTTAAGGTTATTGTGAGGGTAAGGTTTAGGGTGCAGTTTAGGGTGAGGGTGAGGGATAGGGTTAGCATTAGGGTTATGGTGGGGGATAGGGTTAGGGTTAGGGTGAGATTGAGGGTTAGGTTTAGGTTTAGGATGAGGTTTAGGATTAGGGTGAGAATTAGGGATAGGGTTAGGGTTAGGGTTAGGGTTTGAGTTAGGGTTAGTATGAGGGTGAGAGTTAGGGTTAGGATTAGGGTTAGTGTTAGGCAGAGGGTGAGGGTGAGGGTGAGGGTTAGGGTTAGGGTGACCTTTAGGGTTAAGTTTAGGTTGAAAGGTAGGGTTAGTGTTAGGGAGATTGTTAGGGTTAGGGTGAGGGTTTGGTTTAGTTTGAGGGTTAGGATGAAGGTGAGTTTGAGATTGAGGGTTAGGGTGAGGGTGATGGTGACGGTGAGGGTTAGGATTAGGATTCTGGTTAGGGTTAGCATGAGGGTTAGGGTTAGGTTTAGGGTTAGGGTGAGGGTAAGGTTGAGGGTGAGGGTTAGGGTTATGGTTAGGTTTAGCGTTAGGGTTAGGTTTCAGGTAAGGTTTAGGGTTAGGATGAGGATTAGGTTTAGGTTTAGGGTGAGGGTTAGTGTTAGGGTGAGGGTGAGGGTGAGGGTGAGGGTTAGGTTGAGGGGTAGGGTTAGGGATAGGGTAAAGGTTAGGGTTAGGGTGAGGTTGAGGGTGAGGTTTAGGTTTAGGGTGAGGGTTAGGGTGAGGGTTAGTGTGAGGTTTAGGTTTAGGGTAAGGGTAAGGGTTAGGTTCAGGCTGAGCCTTAGTTTTCGGTTTAGGTTTAGGGATAGGGTGATGTTGAGGGTTAGGGTTCGGGTTAGTGTGAGGATAAGGGTTAGGGTGAGGATTAGGGTGAGGATGAGAGTTAGGGTTAGCATAAGGTTTAGTGCGAGGGTTAGGGTTAGGGTTAGGGTTAGGGTAGGGTAAGGGTTAGGGGTATGGTTAGGTTTAGGTTTAGGGTTAGGTTTCAGGTAAGGTTTATGGTTAGGTTTAGGTTTAGGGTGAGGATTAGGCTTAGGGTTAGGTTTAGGGTGAGGGTTAGTGTTAGGGTTAGGGTGAAGGTGAGGGTTAGGTTGAGGGGCAGGGTTAGGGATAGGGTAAAGGTTTGGTTTAGGGTGAGGGTGAGGGTGAGGTTTAAATTTAGGGTGAGGGTTAGGGTGTGGGTTAGTGTGAGGTTTAGTTTTAGGGTAAGGGTAAGGGTTAGGTCCAGGGTGAGCGTTAGTTTTAGGTTTAGGTTTAGGGTTAGGGTGATGCTGAGGGTTAGGGTTAGGGTTAGTGTGAGGATAAGGGTTAGGGTGAGGATTTGGGTGAGGATGAGAGTTAGGGTTAGCATAAGGTTTAGGGCGAGGTTTAGGGTTAGGGTTAGGGTTAGGGTTAGGGTAGGGTAAGGGTTAGGGTTAGCATGAGGGTTAAGGTTAGGTTGATGTTTAGGGTGACGGTGAGGGTTAGGGTGAGGGTTAGGTTGAGCGTGAGGGTTAGGGTGAGGGAGAGCGTGAGTGGGAGGGTGACCATGAGGATTAGGGTTAGGGTTAGATTTAGGGTGAGGATAAGAGTTAGGGTACTATTAGGGTTAGGCTGAGGGTGAGGATGAGGGTCAGGGTTAGGGTTTCGGTTAGGTAAGGGTTAGGGTTATGTTTAGGGTGAGTATTATGGTGAGGGTGAGGATTACGGTTAGGTTGAGGGTTAGGCTTAGTGTGAGGGTTACAGTTAGGGTTAGGGTTAATGTGAGGTTAAGTGTTAGGATGAGGGTTAGGTTGAGAGTGAGGGTTAGGGTTAGCGTTAGGGTTAGGGTGAAGTTTAGTGTGGGGGTTAGGGTGTGGGTTAGGGTTCGGGTTAGGGTTGGGTGAGGGTTAGGGTGAGCGTAAGTTTTAGGGTGAGGGTTAGGTTGAGAGTGAGGGATAGGGTTATGGTGAGGGTAAGGGTTAGGGTTAGGGTGACTGTGAGGGTGATGTTAAGGGTAAGGGTTAGGGTCCAGGTTAGGGTGAGGGTGAGGGTTAGGGTTAGCATTATGGTTAGGGTTAGGTTTAGGTTGAGTTTTAGGGTTAGGGTTAGGGTTAGGTTTACGGCAAGGGTAAGGGTTAGGATGATAGTTAGGGTGAGAGTGAGGGTTAAGTTTAGGTTTAGGTTTAGGGTGAGTTTGAGGGTGAGGTTTAGGGTTAGGGTTAGGGTGAGTGTTAGGGTGAGGCTTAGGGTGAAGGTTAGGATTAGGGTTAGGCTTTGGGTTAGGGTGAGGGTTAGGGTGAGGGGAGGGGTTAGGGTGAGTGTTAGGGAGAGGCGAGGGATAGGGTTATGGTGAGGGTAAGTGTTAGGCTGAGGCTTAGGTTGAGAGTGAGCATTTGTGTTAGCATCAGGTTAGGGTTGAGGGTGAGGGTTAGAGTTAGGCTGAGGGGTAGTTTAAGGGTTAGGGTTAGGGTTAGGTTTCGGGGGATGTTAAGGGTTAGGGTGAGGGTGAGGTTTAGGGTTACACTTAGGTTGAGGGTGAGGATTAGGTTTAGGGTAAGTGTGATTGTGAGTGTGAGGGTTAGGTATAGGATTAGGGTTAGGGTTAGGCTGAGGTTGAGGGTATGAGTGAGGGTGAGGGCTAGGGTTAGGAGTAGAGGTAGGGTTAGGTTTAGGTTTAGAGTTAGTATTAGGGTTAGGGATAGGATTAGGCTGAAGGTGAGGGTGAGGGTGAGGGTGAAGATGAGGTTTAGGGTTAGATTTAGGATTACAGTTAGGGTTATGTTGAGTGCTAGGATGAGGGTGAGGGTTAGGGTTAGCGTTAGGGTAAGGGTGAGGCTTAGGGTGAGGGTTGAGTGTTAGGGTTAGGCTTAGGTTGAGGGTGACAGTTAGGATTAGGGATAGGGATAGCGTTAGGCTGAGGTTGAGGATCAGGGTGAGGTTTAGTGTTAGGATTACGGTTAGGGTGAGGGCTCGGGTGAGGGTGAGGGTTAGGGTGAAGGTGAGTGTGAGGGTGAGGGTCTTGATTAGGTAATGTTAGGGTTAGGGTGAGGATTAGGTGAGTGTTAGGGTGAGGGTGTGGGTTCGGGTGATGGTGAGGGTTCGGGTTAGCATTAGTGTTATGTTAGGTTTAGGTTGAGTGTTAGGGTTAGGGTTAGGGTGAGGGTATGCGTTAGGGTGAGGGTTACGGTGAGGGTGAGGGATAAGGTTAGTGTTAGGGTTAGGGTGAGCATTTGGATGAGGGTTAGGTTTAGGGTTAGGGTGAGGGATAGGGTTAGGGTTGAGTTAAGGTTAGCGTTAGTGTGAGGTGTAGGGTTAGGGTTAGGGTTAGTGTGAGTATAAGGGATATGGTGAGGGTTAGGGTGAGGGTGAAAAATAGGGTTAGTGTAAGGGTTAGGGTGAGTGTTTGGATGAGGATTAGGTTCAGGTTTAGGGTTAAGGTGAGGGTTAGGATGAGGGTAAGTGTTAGGGTGATGTTTAGGTTGTGGTTGAGTATTAGGGTTAGCATTAGTCTTAGTGTGAGGGTTAGGGTTAGGTATGGCATTAGGCTTAGGGTTAGGGTTAGGGTGAGGGTTAGGATTAGGGTTAAGGTGAGGGTCAGGTTTAGGGTTAGCATTAGGTTTACGGTTATGGTTACTGTGAGGGTTTGGGTGAGGGTTAGGTTTAGGATTAGGTTTAGGGTGAGGCTGAGGTTGAGGATGAGGTTGAGGTTGAGGGTTAGGGTTAGGGTTAGGCTTAAGGTGAGGGCTAGGGTGAGGGCGAAGTTTAGGATGAGGGTTAGGGTGAGGGTGCGGTTTTCGGTTAGTAAAGGGTTAGGGTTAGGTTTAGGGTGAGGATTAGGCTGAGGCTGAGGTTGAAGGTGAGGGTTAGGGTTAAGGTGAAGGTTAGGGTTAGGTTTAGGCTGAGGGTTAGGGTTAGGGTGATTTTTAGGGTGAGTGTGAGGGTGAGGGTTAGGCTGTAGGTGAGGGTTAGGTTTAGGGTGACAGTGAGGGTTAGGTTGAGGGTTAGGGCTAGTGTGAGGGTTAGGATTAGGGTTAGGGTGAGGAAAAGGTTTAGGGTGAGAATGAGGATGAGACTAAGATTTAGGGTTATGTTTAGCATTAAGGGTAGTGTGAGGTATAGGGTTAGAGTTCAGGTGTTGGTTAGGTTGAGGGTGAGGGTTAGAGTTAGGGTTAGTGTGAGGTTTAGGGTTGGGGTGAGTGTTAGTGTTATGGTTAGGGTGAGGGTGAGGGTGAGGGTTTGGTTTCGCGTGAGGGTTAGGGTGTGGGTTAGGGTTAAGGTTGTGGTGAGGGTAAGGGTTAGGGTGAGATTTAGGATGAGGGTTAGGTTTAGGTTGAGAGTTAGGGTGACGTTGAGGGTTAGGGTGACAGTGAGGGTTAGGTTCAGGGTTAGGCTTAGGGTGAGGGTTAAAGTGAGAGTTAGGGTTAGGGTTAGTTTTAGGGTTAGTGTGAGAATTAGGGTTAGTTTTAAGTTTATAGTGAGGGTAAGGGTTAAGGTGAGGTTTAGGCTGATGGGTAGGTTTAGGGTAAGGGTGAGGGAGAGGGTGAGGGTAAAGACTAGAGTGAGGGTTAGGGTGAGGTTGATGGTTAGGTTTAGCATTAGGTTTAGGGTTTGGGTTAGGGTGAGGGGTAGGGTTAGGGTTAGGGTGAGGATGATGTTTAGGGTTAGCATTAGGTTTAGGTTTAGCTTGAGGGTGAGGGTTAGGGTTAGGTTTAGGGTGAGTGTTAGGTTCAGGTTTAGGGTCAGGGGTAGAGTGAGGGTTAAAGTTAAGTTGTGGGTTCCAATTAGGGTGAGAGTGAGGCTAAGGATTCTGGTGAGGTTTAGGGTGTGTGTGAGGGTTAGGGTTTGAATTAGAGTTAGGGTTAGGGTGAAGGTGAGGGTGAGGGTTAGGGTTAGGGATAGGGTTAGAGTGAGGGTCAGGGTGAGGGTGAGGGTCAGGTTTAGGGTTAGGATTAGTGTAAGGTTGAGGGCCAGGTAAGGGTGAAGGTTAGGGTTTGGTTTAGGGTGAGGGTAAGTGTTAGGGTGACGTTTAGGGTTAGGGTTGGGATGAGGTTGAGGGTTAGGTTTAGTGTGAGGTTGTGGGGTAGGGTTAGGTTAAGGTTAAGGGTTAGAGTGAGGGTTAGGGTGAGAGTTAGTGTTAGGGTTAGTGTGAGGGTGAGGGTGAGGGTTAGGGTGATGTTTAGGCTGACAGTGAGGGTTAGGGTGAGGGTTAGTTTTAGGTTTAGTGTTAGCGTTACAGTGAGGGTTAGGGTCATGGTTAGGATTAAGGTGAGGGTAAAATGAGGGTGAGGGTTAGGGTTAGGTTTAAGGTGTGGGTTATGGTTAAGGTTAGGATTAGGGTGAGGTTTAGGGTGAGGGGTTGGGTCAGGGTTAGTGTGAGGTTTAGGGTTAGTGTGAGGTTTTGGGTTAGTGTGAGGATAAGGGTTAGAGTGAGGGATAGGGTTATTGTTAGGGTTAGGGTGAGGGTAAGTCATAGGATTGGGTTTAAGTTAAGAGTGCTTGTGAGGGTGATGGTTAGTGTTAGGTTGATGGTGAAGGTGAGGTTTTGGTTTAGGATTAGGGTTAGGGTTAGTTTTAGGGTGAGGGTGAGGGTTAGGTTTAGGATCAGGGTTAGGGTTAGGATAAGGTGAGGGTGAGGGTGAGGGTGAGGGTTAGGGAGAGGATTAGGTTTAGGTTTAGGGTTAGGGTGAGAGTGAGGGTTAGGTTGAGGTGAGCGTTCAGGTTTGGGTGAGGGTGAGGGTTAGGGTTAGAGTTAGGATGAGTGTTAGGGTTAATGTGAGGGGTAGGGTTAGGGTTAGGGTGAGGGTGAGGTTTAGGTTTAGTGTGAGCGTTAGGGTTAGTGTTAGGGGTAGGGTAAGGTTAAGGGTTAGGGTGAGGTTTAGCGTGAGGGAGAGGCTTATGATTAGGGTTAAGGTGAGGGTTAGGATGAGGGTGAGGTTTAGGGTGAGGTTGAAGGTTAGGGTGAGGGTGAGGTTTAGGGTTACGGTTAGGTTTAGGGTGTGGGTTAGGTTTAGTGTTAGGGTTAAGCTAATGGTTAGGTTTGGGGTTAGGGTAAGGGTGAGGGTGACAGTGAGTGTTAGGATTAGGTTTAGGGTGAGTGTGAGGGTTAGGTTTAGGATTAGTGTTAGTATGATGGTGATGGTGAAGTTTACAGTTAGTGTTAGCTTTGGGGCAAGGGTGAGGGTGAGGGGGGGTTTAGGGTGTGGGTGACGGTTAGGTTTAGGGTGAGGTTTAGGGTGATGGTGAGGGTTAGGTGAGGGTGAGATGTAGGCTTAATGTTAGAGTTAGGCTGAGGGTTAAGATCAGGGTCAGGATTAAGGTGAGGGTTAAGGTGAAGGTTAGGTTTAGGGTTAGGTTTAGGGTTAGTGTGAGGATTAGGTTTAGGGTGAGGGTAAGCTTTAGGGTGAGGGTTAGACTGAGGGTGAAGGATAGGTTTATTGTTAGTGTTAGGGTGAGCATTTGGGTGAGGGTTAGGTTCAGGGTTAGGGTTAAGGTGTTAAGGTGAGGGCAAGTGTTAGGGTTAGGTTTATGTGGACGGTGAGGGATAGGGTTATGGTGAGGTGAGGGTGAGGGTGAGGGTGAGGGTTAGGGTTAGGGTAGGTTGAGGGGAAGGTATAGGTCGAGGGTAAGTACAAGGGTTAGGCTGAGGGTGAGGGTGTGGTTGAGGTTTAGGGTTAGGGTTAGGGTTAGTGTGAGGGTTAGTGTTAGTGTTAGGGTTAGGGTTAGTGTGAGGGTAAGTGTTAGGGTGAGGGTTTGGGTTAGGGTGAGTGTTATGGTTAGGGTGAGGGTTAGGGTTAGGTTTATTTTTAGGGTTAGTGTTACGGTAACGGTGAGGGTGAGGTTTAATGTTAGGGTTAGGATGAGATTTAGGTTTAGGGTTAGGATGAGCGTTAGGCTGAGGGTTAGGTTTAGGGTTAATTGTGTGGGTTAGGGTTAAGGTTAGGGTGAGGGTGAGGGTTCGGGTTAGGGTTAGATTGAAGTTAGGTTTAGGGTTAGAGTTAGGGTGAGCATGAGGGCTAGGGTGAGGCGTAGGGTTAGGGTTAGGGTGAGGGTGAGGGTTACGGTTAGGGTAAGGTAAGTGTGAAGATTAGGGTGATTGTTAGGGTTAGGTTTAGGGTGAGGGTGACCATTAGATTTAGGATGAGGGTTAGGGTGAGTGTGAGGGTGAGGGTTAGGTTTAGGATTAGGGTTAGGGTTAGGCTTAGGTTGAGGGTCACGGTGAGGGTGAGGTTGACGGTAAGGGTGAGGGTAAGGGTTAGGGTTACGGTCAGGGTGAGGGTGAGGGTTAGGGTAAGGGTTAGGGTTATGGTAAGGTTGAGGGTGAGGGTTAGGGTTAAGGTGAGTGTGAGGTTAGGGTTAGAGTTAGGGTTAGCATGAGGGTTTTGGTTAGGGTTAGGGTTAGGGTGATGGTGAGGGTTAGGGTGAGTGTGAGGTTGAGCTGGAGGGTGAGGGTGAGGGTTAGGGTGTGGTTTAGGGTTAGGGTTAAGGTGAGGGTAGGGTTAAGGTGAGTGTGAGGGTTAGGTTTAGAGTTAGGTTTAGCATGAGGGTTATGGTTAGGGTTAGGTTTAGGGTGATGGTGAGGTTGAGGGTGAGGTTGAGGGTGAGGGTGAGGACGAGGGTTAGAGTGAGGGTGAGCGTTAGGGTGAGAGTGTGGGATCCGGTGAGGGTGAGGGGGAGGGTTATGGTTAGGGTTCGGGTTAGAGTTAGGGTGAGGGTGTGGATGAGGGTTAGGTTTAGGATTAGGATTAGCTTTAGGTTTAGGCTGAGAGTGAGTGTTAGGGTGAGGTTAGGGTTTGGGTTAGGGGGAGGGTTAGGTTAATGTTAGGGTTAGGGTTAGGGTGAGGGATAGGGTTAGGGTTAGGGTTAGGATAAGGGTTAGGCTGTGGGGTAGGCTTAGGCTTAGGGTGAGGCTTAGGTTTAGTGTGAGTTTTAGGGTTAAGTTTAGGTTCATGATTAGGTTTATGGTGAGGAGAAGGGTTAGGGTGAGGGTTAAGATGAGGGTGAGGTTTAGGGTTTGGGATAGGGTTAGGGTAATTTTAGGGTGAGGGCTAGAGTGGGTGTGAGGGTTAGGGTTAGGGTTAGGTATAGGGTGAGGATTAGGTTTAGGGTTAGGGTTAGGGTTCGGGTGAGTCTTAGACTGAGGGGTAGGGTTATGGATAGGGTGAGGGTTAGGTTTAGTGTGAGGGTTAGGGTGTGGGGTAGGGTTAGGGTTAGGGTGAGGTTTAGGCTGATGGCTAGGGTTACAGTTAGGGTGAGGGTTAAGTTTATTGGGAGTTTTAGGGTTAGGTTTAGGGTTAGGGTTAGGGTTCGGTTGAGGGTGAGGGTTAGGGTTAGTGTGAGGTTTAGGGTTAGGGTTAGCGTGTTTGTGAGGGTTAGGTTGAGGCTTAGGATTAGCCTGAGTTTGAGGGTGTTGGTTAGGGTTAGGCTTAGTGTTAGGGTGACATTTAGGGTTTGTGTTAGTGTTAGAGTTAGGGTTAGGGTGAGGTTGAGGTTTAGGTTTAGAGTTAGGGTTAGGGTGAGGTTTAGGTTGAGAGTTAGGGTAAGGGTTAGTTTTAGGTTTAGGGTTAGAGTGAGAGTTAGGGGGAGGGTTAGGGTTAGTGTTAGGGATAGGATTTGGGTTAGAGTGAGGGTGAGTGTGTGTGTTAGGTTTAGGTTTAGGGTTAGGCTTAAGGTGAAGCTGAGGGTGACATTGAGGTTGACGGTTAGGGTTAGCAGGACGTTTAGGATTAGGGTTAGGGTTAGGATTAGAGTTAGAGTAAGGGCTAGGGTGAGTGTGAAGGTGAGGTTTAAGGTTAGGGTGAGGGTTAGGGTGAGGTTTAGTGTTAGGGTTATGGTTAGAGTTACGGTCACGGTGAGGATGAAGTTTTGGGGTACAGTTAGGGTTAGGTTGCGGGTTAGCTTAGGGGTGAAGGTAAGGGTAAAATTGAGGGTTAGGCTGAGGGTGATGGTTACGGTAAGGTTTAGGGTTAGGGTTAGGGTGAGGGTTAGTGTTAGCTTTAGGGTGAGGCTGAGGGTTAGATTGAGGATTAGTGTTAGGGTTAGTGTGAGGTTTAGGGTGCGGATGAGGGTTAGGGTTAGGGTGAGGGCTAGGAAGAGGGTGAGGTTTAATGTTAGTGTTAGGGTGAGATTTAGGTTTAGGGTGATGGTTAGGGTTAGTGTGAGGGTCAGTGTTAGGGTTAGAATTAGTGTTAGGTTGAAGGTAAGTGTTAGGGTGAGGGTTAGGGTTAAGGTGAGTGTTATGGTTAGGGTGAGGATTAGGATTGTTTTTAGCATTAGGGTTAGGGTTACGGTTATGGTGAGGGTGAGGGTGAGGCTTAGGTTTAGGACTAGGATGAGGTTTAGTTATAAGGTTAGGGTTAGGGTTGGGGTCAGGGTGATGCTTAGTGTTAGAGTTAGGGTTAGGATGAGGCTGAGGGTGAGAGTTAGGTTTAGGATTAATTTTAGGGTTAGGCTTAAGGTGTGGGTTAGGTTGAGGGTGAGGGTTAGAGTTAGGGTTAGGAGTAGGATAAGGGTTAGGGTTTGGGAGAGTTTGAGGGGTAGGTTTAGGGTTAGGGATAGGCTTAGGTTTAGGCTGCGGTTAAGGGTGAGGTTTAGGGTTAGGGTGAGGGTTAGGGTTAGGGTTAGGATTACGAATAGGGTTAGGGTTAGGGTGAGTGTAAGGATTAGGGTTAGGTTTCGGGTTAGGCTTAGGGTTAGGCTGAGGATGAGTGTGAGGGTGAGGGTTAGGGTTAGGGAGAGGGTTAGGTTTAGGGTTATGGGGAGGGTTAGGATGAGGGTTAGGGTTAGGATTATTGTTAGAGTGAGGGCTAGGAAGAGGTTGAGGTTTAGGGTTAGGGTTAGTGTGAGGTTTAGGGTTCGGTTTAGGGTTAGGGTTAGGGTGAGTGTGAGGTATAGGGTTAGAGTTAGGGTTAAGCTGAGGCAGAGTGTGAGGCTTAGGGTTTGGGTTAGGATTAGGATTATGGTAAGGGTTAAGGTGAGGGTGAGTGAGTGTGTTAGGTTAGGTTTAGGTTTAGGTTAAGGGTTAGGCTAAGGATGAGGTTGAAGGTGAGGGTTACGGTTAGGGTAAGGTTTAGGGTAAGGGTTAGGGGGAGGGTTAGGATGAGGGTTAGGGTTAGGATTAGGGTTAGGGTGATAGTGAGGGTGAGGGTTAGGCTTGGTGTTAGGGTGAGCGTTAGGATGAAATTTAGGATTAGGGTTAGGGTGAGGGTTAGGGTTAGGGTGAAGGTTAGGGTGAGGGTGAGGATTAGCTTTAGGGTTAGGACTAGGATTAGAGTAAGAGTTAGGGTGAGTTTGAGGGTTAGGGTTAGGGTTAGGTTTAGGCTTAGGGTTAAGCTGAGGCTGAGGGTGAGGGTGAGGGTTAGGGGTAGGGTTAGGGTGGTGTTTAGGGATAGGGTTATTGTTAGGTTGGGGATCAGTGTGAGTGTTATGGTTAGGGTGAGTATTACGGTTATGATGAGGGTGAGGGTGAGTGTGATGGTTAGGGTTAGGGTGAGAGTTAGGGTTCGGTTAAGTTTAGGGTGAAGGTGAGGGTTAGGGTTAGGGTGAGTGTCAGTTTTAGGGTTAGGTTTAGGGTTAGGGTTAGGGTAAGAATGAGGGTTAGTGTTAGGGTTCAAGTGAGGGTTAGGGTGAGGATTAGGGTTGCGATTAGGGTTAGGGTGAGGGCTAGGGTGAGCGTGTGGATTAGGGTTTGTTTTAGGGTAAGGTTTAGGGTTAGGGTTGGGGTTAGGGTGAGGGTTAGGATGAGGGTTAGGGTTACGGTGAGGGTGAGGGTTAGGGTTAGGGTGAGGTTTAGGGTTAGGATTAGGGTTAGGGTGAGGTTGAGTGTTAGCATTAGGGTTAGGGTTAGGTTTAGGGTTAGGTTTAGGGTTAGGATTAGTGTTATTGTTAGGGTTAGGTTTAGAGTTATGGTGAGGGTGAGAGTTAGGGTGAGGGTGAGGTTTATGTTTAGATTTAGGTTCAGTTGGAGGGTTGGTTCGAGGGTTAGGGTTAGGGTTAGTGTTAGGGTTAAGGTTAGGGTGAGGGTTAGGTTGAGGTTTAGGGTTAAGGTTAGGTTTAGGTTTAGGATTAGGGTTAGGGTGAGGGTGAGTGTGAGGTTCAGGGTTAGGGTTATGGTTAGGCTTAGGGTTAGGCTGAGGTTTAGGGTGGGGGTGAGGATTAGGGTTAGGGTGATGGTTAGAGTTAGGGTTATGGTGAAGGTTAGTGTTAGGATTAGGGTTAGAGTTAGGGTTAGGTTGAGGATGAGGTTTAGGGGTAGAGTTAGGGTTAGGGTGAGGGTTAGCGTTAGAGTGAAGGTTAGGGTGGCGTTGACAGTAAGGATAAAGGTGAGGGTTAGGCTGAGGGTGAGGGTTACAATAAGGGTGAGGGTTAGGGTTAGGGTGAGGGTTAGTGTGAAGATTCAGGTGAGGGTGAGGTTTAGATTGAGGATTAGTGTTAGGGTTATTGTGAAGTTTAGGGTGAGGATGAGGGTTAGGGTTAGGGTGAGGGCTAGGGAGAAGGTGAGGTTTAGGGTTAGTGTTAGGGTGAGGTTTAGGGTTAGGATGAATGTTAGGGTTAGTGTGAAGATTAGAGTTAGGGTTAGGGTTAGTGTTAGGGTGATGGTAAATGTTAGGGTGAGAGTTAGGGTTAGGGTGAGTTTTAGGGTTAGGGTGAGGGTTAGGGTTAGGGTTAGGATTATTGTTAGCATTAGGGTTAGGGTTTCAGTTATGGTGTTGGTGAGGGTTAGATTTAGGGCTAGGATGAGGTTTAGGGATAGGGTTATGGTTAGGGTTAGGGTCAGGTTGAGGTTTAGTGTTACAGTTAGGTTTAGGGTGAGTCTGAGGGTGAGGGTTAGGTTTAGGATTAATGTTAGGGTTAGGCTTAAATGAGGGTTAGGTTGAGGGTGATGGTTAGAGTTAGGGTTACGAGTAGGATTAGGGTTAGGGTTAGGGTGAGTGTGAAGGTTAGGTTTAGGGTTAGGGATAGGCTTAGGTTTAGGCTGAGGTTGAGGGTAAGGGTTAGGGTTAGGGTTAGGGTTAGGGTGAGTGTGAGGGTTATTGTTAGGATTAGGGTTAGGGTGAGGGTTAATGTGTGTGTTATTGTTAGGTCTAGGGTTAGGCTTATGGTTACGCTGAGGGTGAGGTTGACGGTGAGGGTTAGCGTTAAGGTGAGGGTTAGGGTAGGGTTAGGGGGAGGGTTAGGAAGAGGGTTAGGGTTAGGGCTAGGGTTGGGTGAGGGCTAGGCTCAGGGTGAGGTTTAGGGTTATTTTTAGGTTGAGGGTGAGGGTTAGGGTAAGTGTGAGAGTTAGGGTTCGCGTTAAGTTTAGGGTTAGGTTGAGGGTTAGGGTAAGGTTTAGGGTGAGGGTCAGGTTTAAGGTTAGGTTGAGGGTGAGGTTTCGGGTTTAGGGTTAGGGTGAGGGTGAGAGTGAGGTTTACGTTTAGTGTTAGGGTGAGAGTTAGGATGAGGGTTAAAGTTAGGGTTAGGGTGAGAATTACTTTTCGGTTATGTTTAGGGTTAGGGTGAGGGTTAGGGTTAGCGTTAGGGTTAGGGTTCGGTTGAGGGCTAGGGTTAGGTTTAGGGTTAGTGTTAGGGTTAGGGTTAGGGTCACATTGAGGTTTAGGATTAGGGTTAGGGTTAGGGTTAGACTTAGGGTTATGCTGAGGGTGAGGGTGGGTGTGAGGATAAGAGTTCGGGTTAGGGTTACGGTTATTGTTATTGTTATAGTTACTGTTAAGTTTGCGGTGAGGGTGAGGCTGAGGGTGTGGGTGATGGTGAGGGTTATTGTTAGGGTGAGGTTTAGGGTGAGGATGAGGTTTAGGGTTAGAGTTAGGGTTAGGGTGAGGTTTAGGTTGAGGTTTAGGGTTAGGGTTAGTGTTAGGGTTAGGGTTAGAGTGAGAGTTATGGGGAGGTTTAGGGTTAGGGTTAGGGTGAGGGATAGGATTAGGTTCACGGTGCGGATGAGTGTGTTTGTTAGCTTAGGTTTAGTGTTAGGCTTAGGGTTAGGCTGAAGGTGAGGTTGAGGGTCAGGGTTAGGGTTCGGGTTAGGGTGAGGTTTAGGGTTAGGGATAGGGGTAGTTTGAGGTTTAGGATAAGGTTTAGGGTTAGGATTTGGGTAAGGCTGAGGGCTAGGCTTACATTGAGGGTTAGGATTAGGATTAGGGTTAGGGTTAGACTTAGGGTTAGGCTGAGGTTGAGGGTGTGTGTGATGATTAGAGTTAGGGTTAGGGTTAGGCTTAGGGTTAGGGTTATTGTTAGAGTTATGGTTAGGGTTAAGTTTGGGTGAGGGTGAGGCTGTGGGTGAGGGTTATGTTTATAGTTAGGGTTAGGGTTACGGTTAGGGTTAGGGTTATTATTATTGTTAGGGTTAGAGTTAGATTTACGGTGAGGGTGAGGATGCGGGTGAGGTTTAGGTTTAGGGTTAGTGTGGGGTTTACCGTTAGGGTTAGGATTAGGGTTCAGGTGAGGTTTAGGTTTAGAGTTAGATTTAGGGTTAGTGTTAGTGTGAGGGTTAGTGTTATTGTTAGTGTTAGTGTAACAGTGCCATTAAGACGTAGGTTGAGGTTTTGGGTTAGGGTGAGTGTTATGTTTACGGTGAGGGTGAGGTTTAGGGTTAGGGTTAGGGTGAGGTTTAGGGTGAGGGTTTGGTTTAGGGTTAGAGTTAGGGTTAGGGTAAGGGTTAGGTTGAGGGTTAGGGTTAGGGTTAGTGTTAGTGTTAGGGTTAGGGTGAGAGTTAGGGCGAGGTTTAGGGTTAGTGTTAGCCTGAAGGTTAGGATTAGTGTTAGCATGAGGGTGAGTGTGTGTGTTAGCGTTAGGTTTAGGGTTAGGCTTAGGTTTAGGGTTAGGGTGAGGGTGAGGTTTAGGGTTAGGGTTAGTTTTAGTGTTAAGGGGAGGGTGAGGTATAGGTTGAGGTTTAGGGATAGGATTAGGTTTAGTATTAGGGTTAGGGTGAGGGTGAGTGTGAAGGTTAGGGTGAGGGTTAGGCTTAGGCTTAGGTTTAGGCTGAGTGTGAGGGTGGGGGTGAGGATTAGGGTTTGGGTGATGGTTCGGGTAAGGTTAATGTTATTGTTAGGATTAGGTTTAGAGTTACGGTGAGGGTGAGGTTGCAGGTGAGGTTTAGGGTTAAGGTTAGGTTGGGGTTTCGGGTTAGGTTAGGGTTAGTGTGAGGGTGAGGTTTAGGTTTAGATATAGGGATAGGGGGAGGGTTAGGGGGAGGGTTAGGCATAGGGTTAGTGTTCGGGTTAGGGTGAGGGTGAGGGTTAGGTTGAGGTTTAGGGTTATAGTGAGGGTTAGGGTTAGTGTGAGGGTTAGTGTTAGGGTTAGGGTTAGTGTTAGGGTGAGGGTAAGTTTTAGGGTGAGGGTTTTGTTTAGGGTGAGGGTTATGGTTTGGGTGAGGGATAGGATTAGGGTTAGGGTTATTATTAGGGTTAGAGTTAAGGTTTTGGTTATGGTGAGGGTGAGGGTGAGGTTTAGGTTTTGTGTTAGGGTTAGAGTGAGGGTTAGGATGAGGGTGAGGTTTACGGTTGGATTTAGGGTTAGGGTGCAGATTTGGGTGAGGTTTAGGGTTAGGGTTAGTGTTAGGGTTAGGGTTAGGGTGAAAGGTGAAGGATTAGGGTTAGGTTAAGGTTAGGGTTAGGTTTAGGGTTTCGGTTACAGTGAGTGTGATGGTTAGGATTAGGGTTAGGTTGAGGGTGAGGTTTAGGGTTAGAATCAGGGTTAGGGTGAGGCTGAGGGTGAGGGTGAGGCTGAGGTTTAGGGTTCGGGTTATGATGAGGTTTAGGGTTAGGTTTAGGTTGAGTGTGAGGGTTATGGTTAGGGTTAGGGTTAGCCTTAAGTTTAGGCTGCGGGTTTGGGTGAGGATGAGGGTTAGGGTTAGTTTGAGGGTTAGGGTTAGGGTGAGGTTTAGTGTTAGGGTTAGGGTAAGAGTTATGGTTAGTGTGAGGGTGAGATTTAGAGGTAGAGTTAGTTTTAGGCTATGAGTTAGTTTGAGTGTTCGGGTTAGGGTTAGAGTTAGGGTAGGGGTAACGGTAAGGGTAAACGTGAGGGTTAGGCTGAAGGTGATGGTTACGGGAAGGTTGAGGGTTAGGGTTAGGGTGAGTGTTAGGGTTAGGGTTAAGGTGAGAGTTAGGGTTCGGGTTAAGTTTAGGGTTAGGGTGAGGATTAGAGTAAGGGTTATGATGAGGGTGAGGGTTAGGATTAGGTTGAGGGTTATGGTTAGGTTGAGGGGTAGGGTTAGGGTTAGGGTTATTGTTAATGTTAGGCTTAGGGTTACCGTTACGGTGAGGGTGAGGGTGAGGGTGAGGTTAAGGTTTAGGATTAGGATGAAGTTTAGGTTTAGAGTAAGGGTTAGAGTTTGGGTTAGTGTGAGAGTGAGGTTTAGGGATAGAGTTAGGGTTAGTGTTATTGTTAGGGTTAGGGTTAGGGTGAGGGTTTGGGTTAGAGTTAGGCTTAGGCTTAGCATGAGGGTGAGGGTTAGGGTTAGGGTTAGGGTGAGGGTTAGGGTTAGGGTTAGGGTGAGTGTTAGGATGAGGTTTAGGTTTAGGATTAGTGTTAGGGTGAGGACTAGGGTGAGGGTTAGGGTGAGGGTTAGTTTTAGGGATAGGGTTAGGTTTAGAATTAGGGTTCGGTTGCGGGTCAGTGTCAGAGTCATGGTTAGGGTTAGGCTTAGGGTTAGAGTGAGGGTTAGGGTTAGGGTTTTGGTTAGGGTGAGGGTGAGGCTGAGGATTAGGGTTAGGTTTAGGGTTAGGGTTAGAGTTAGGGTTAGGGTTAGAGTTAGGGTTAGGGTTAGGGTTAGTCTTAGGATTAGGCTGAGGCTGAGGGTGGGGTTGAGGATTAGGGTTAGGTTTAGTATTAGGGTTATTGTTAGTGTTATGTTTAGAGTTAAGTTTGCACTGAGGGTGAGGTTGAAGTTGAGGGTTATGGTTATGGTTATGATTAGAGTTAGTGTTATTTTTAGGGTTAGGGTTAGATTTACGGTGAGATTGAGGGTTGGGGTGAGGGTTAGGGTTAGGGTGAGGTTTAGGCTGAGGTTTAGGGTTAGGGTTAGGGTGAAGGTGAGGTTTAGGGTTAGAGTTAGTGTCATGGGGATGGTTACGTTGAGGTTTAGGGATAGGGTTAGATTTAGTATTAGGGGTATGGTGAGGGTGAGTGTGACAGTTAGGGTGGGGGTTAGGCATAGGTTTAGGGTTAGGCTGAGGGTGAGGGTGGAGGTGAGGATTAGGGTTAGGGTGATGGTTTGGTTTAGGGTTAGTGTTATTATTACGGTTAGGCTTAGAGTTTTTTGTGAGAGGGGAGGTTCTGGTGAGGGTTAGGTTTAGGTTTAGGGTGGGGTTTAGGGTTAGGGTTAGGGTTAGTGTGAGGGTGAGGTTTAGGGTTAGAAATAGGGTTATGTGGAGGGTTAGGATGAGGGTTAGTGATAGAGTTAGTGTTAGAGTTAGGGTGAGGCTGAGGGTTAGTTTGAGGTTTAGGGTTATGGTTTTGGTTAGGTTTACTGTGAGGGTTAGTGTTAGGGTTAGGGTTAGTGTGAGGGTGAGGGTAAGTTTTAGGGTTAGTGTTTGGGTTAGGGTGAGTGTTTGGATTAGGGTGAGGGTTAGGATTAGTGTTAGGGTTATTGTTAGGGTTAGGTTTAGGCTTTTGGTTTCCGTGAGGTTGAGGGTGAGGTTTAGGTTTAGGGTTAGGATGAAGTTTAGGGTTAGGGTTAATGTTAGGGTTAGGGTTTGGGTGAGAGTTAGGTTAAGATTTAGGGTTAGCGTTAGGCTTAAGGTTAGAGTTAGGTTTAGGGTTTCGGTTATGGTGAGGGTGAGTTTCAGTGTTAGGGTTAGGGTGAGTGTGAGGATTAGGGTTAGAATTAGGGTTAGAGTGAGGATGAGCGGGAGGGTGAGGGTTAGGGTTAGGGTTAGGATTAGGATTAGGGTTAGGGTTAGGGTGAGTGTGAGGGTTATGGTTAGGGTTAGGGTTAGCCTTAGGTTTAGGCTGAAGGTTTGCGTGAGGGTGAGGGTTATGTTTAGTTTGAGGGGTAGGGTTAGGGTCAGGGTGAGTTTAGTGTTAGGGTTATGGTTAGAGTTATGATTAGGGTGAGGGTGAGGTTTAGAGTAGAGTTAGTTTGAGGGTGAGGGTTATGGTGAGTGTGAGGCTATGGTGAGGGTTAGGGTAGGGGTGAAGGTAAGGGTAAACGTGAGGGTTAGGCTGAGGGTGAGGGTTACGGTAAGGTTGAGGGTTACGGTTAGGGTGACCGCTAGGGTTAGGGTTAGTGTGCGAGTTAGGGTACAGGTTAAGTGTAGGGTTAGGATGAGGGTTAGGGTAAGGGTTACGGTGAGGGTGAGGGTTAGGTTTAGGTTGATGGCTAGGTTGAGGTTGAGGGTTAGGGTTAGGGATAGGGTGAGCGCTAGGGTGAGGGTTAGGGTGAGGGTTACGGTTAGGGATAGGGTTAGGTTTAGGATTATTGTTAGTTTGAGGGTGAGTGTGAGGGTTAGGGTTAGGGTTAGGGTTAGGCTTAGAATTAGGGTGAGGATTAGGGGTTGGGTTTGGGTTAGGGTGAGGCTGAGGCTGAGGATTAGGGTTAGGTTTAGGGTTAGGGTTATGCTTAGGGTTAGGCTGAGGGTGAGTGTGGTGGTTAGGATTAGAATTAGGGTTAGGTTAGGCTTAGGTTTAGGGTTATTTTTAGTGTTATGCTTCAGGTTAAGTTTGCAGTGAGGGTGAGGCTGAGGGTGAGGGTTATGGTTAGAGTTACGGTTAGGGTTAGGGTTAGGGTTACTGTTATTGTTAGGTTTAGGGTTAGAGTTACGGTGAGGTTGAGTGTGAGGGTGATGTTAGGGTTAGGGTGAGGTTTAGGGTTCGCGTTTCGGTTAGGGTTAGGGTGACGGTGATATTTAGGTTTAGAGTTAGAGTTACGCGGAAGGTTAGGGTGAGGTTAGGTTTATGGTTAGGGTTAGGGATAGAATGAGGATTAGTGTTAGGGTTAGGGTGAGGTGAGGGTTAGGTTGAGGTTTAGGGTTAGGGTTAGGTTTACTATTAGGGTTAGGGTGAGGTTTAGGGTGAGGGTTAGGCTGAGGGTTAGGCTTAGGCTAATGGTTCGACTGAGGGTGATGGTGGGGGTTAGGATTAGGGTTAGGGTGATGGTTTGGGTTAGGGTTAGGGGGAGTTTTAGGGTGAGGGTTAGGGTTAGGTTTAGGGTTAGGGTTAGGGTAAGGATGAGGGTTAGGGTTCAGGTTAGGGTTAGGGTTAGGGTAAGGGTGAGGTTTATGATTAGGGTTAGGGTTAGGGTTAGATTTATGGTCAGGGTGACGGTGCGGATGAGTGTGAGTTTTAGGTTTAGGCTTACGGTTAGGCTTAGGGTTAGTCTAAGGGTGAGGGTGAGGTTTAGGGATAGGGTGAGTGTTATGTGGGGGTTAGGATGAGGGTTAGTGTTAGGATTAGGGTTAGGGTGATTGCTAGGGTGAGGGTGAGGTTTAGGGTTAGGTTAGGGTGAGGTTTATGGTTAGGGGTAGGGTTAGGTTGACGTTGAGGTTTAGGGTTAGAGTTAGGATTAAGGTGAGGCTGAGGGTGAGGGTTAGAGTTAGGGTTAGGATTAGGATTAGGGTAAGGGTTAGGGTGAGTGTGAGTGAAAGAGTTAGGGTTAGGATTAGGCTTAGGGTTACACTGAGGGTAAGGGTGAGGTTTAGGGTTAGGGTGAGAGTTAGGGTTCAGGTTAAGTTTAGGTTTAGGTTTGAGGGTTAGGGTTAGCTTTAGGTTGAGTGTGAGGTTTAGAGTTAGGTTGAGGGTTAGGGTTAGGGTTAGGGTTGGGGTGAGGGTTAGGATTAGTGTTAGGGTGAGTTTTAGGGTTAGGGTTAGAGTTAGAGTGAGGTTAGGATGAGGGGAAGGTTTACGGTAATGGTGAGGGTTAGGGTTAGGGTGAGGGTTAGGGTTAGGTTTATGGTTAGGGTGAGGTTGAGTGTTAGGATTAGGGTTAGGGTTAGGGTTATTTTTAGGGTTACTGTTACGGTGAGGGTGAGAGTGAGGGTTAGTGTTAAGGTTAGGTTCAGGTTTTTAGTGTTAGGGTTAGGGTTAGATTTAGGGTTAGGGTGAGGTTAGGTTTAGGGTTAGTGTGAGGGTTAATGTTTGGGTTATGGTGTGCGTTACGGTGAGGGTTGTGGTTAGGGTTTGTGTTAGGATAAGGGTTAGGGTTACAGTAATAGTGAGGTTTAGGGTGAGTGTGAGGGTTAGGATTAGGATTAGGGTTTGGGTGAGTTTCAGGGTTAGGATAAGGGTTAGAGTTAGGGTTATTGTTAGGGTTAAGGTTATGGTGAGGTTGCTGGTGAGGATTAGGGTTATGGGTACGTTGAAATTTTTAGTGTTAGGGTTAGGGTTAGAGTTAGGGTTAGGGTGAGGTTAGGGTTAGGGTTAGTGTGAGGCTTAGTGTTTTGGTTAGGGTATGGGTTACGGTGATGTTTGTGGTTTGGGTGAGGTTTAGGATTAGGGTTAGGGTTATTGTTAGGGTTAGGTTTAGGGTTACGGTTACAGTGAGGGTGAGGTTTAGGGTTAGGTTTAGTGTTAGAGTTAGGGTTATGGTGAGGGTTAGGGTGAGGGTGAGGGTGAGGCTTAGTGTTAGAATTAAGATTATGGTAAGGGTTAGGGTGAGTGTGAGGGTTAGATTTAGGGTTAGCCTTAGGGTTAGGCTGAGCATGAGGTTGAGGGTGAGGGTTATTGTTAGGGACAGGGTGAGATTTAGTGTTAGGGTTAGGGTTAGAATTAGGGTTAGGTTGAGGGTGAGGTATAGGGGTAGGGTTAGGGTCAGGGTGAAATTTAGGGTTAGGGTGAGGGTTAGCGTGGGGGTGACGGTAATGGTAAAGGTGAGGTTTGGGCTGAGTGTGAGGGTTATGATAAGGGTGAGGGTTAGGTTTAGGGTGAGGGTTAGGGTTAGGATTAGGTTGAGGGTGAGGGTTAGATTGAGGATTAGTGTTAGGGTTAGTGTGAGGTTTGGGGTGAGAATGAGGTTTAGGTTTAGGTTTAGGGGTAGGATTAATATTAGGTTTAGGCTTAAGATGAGGGTTAGGGTAAGGGTGAGGGTAAGGCTTAGTGTTAGGATTAGGATTAGGGTAAGGGTTAGGGTGAGTGTGAGGGTGATGGTTAGGGTTAGGGTGAGAGTTTGGGGTAGGGTTTTTGTGAGAGTTAGGGTTCGGGTTAAGTTTAGGGTTTGGGTGAGGGTTAGGGTTAGTGTTACAGTGAGGGTGAGGGTTATGGTTAGGTTGAGGGTTAGGGTTAGGCTTAGGATTAGGGTGAGGGTTAGGGTTAGGGTTAGCATGAGGTTTAGACTTAGTGTTAGGGTTAGGGTGAGGTTTAGGATGAGGATTAGGGTTAAGGTGAGGGTGTGAGTTAGGGTTTTTTTGAGGGTTAGTGTTAGGATTAGGGTTACAGTGAGGGTGAGGGTTATTGTTAGGGTTAGCAATAGGGTTATGGTTACTGTGAGGGTGAGGGTTAGGTTTAGGGTTAGGGTGAGGTTTAGTGTTAGGGTTAGGGTAACAGTTAGGGTTAGGGTGAGGGTGTGGTTCAGGTTTACATTTAGGGTAAGGGTGAGGCTGAGGTTGAGGTTTGGGTTTAGGGTTAGTATTAGAGTTAGGGTTAGGGTGAGGGTTAGGGCGAGGGTGAGGGTGAAGGTGAGGGTGAGGGTTAGGCTTAGGGTTAGGATTAGGATTAGGGTAAGGTTTAGGGTGAGTGTGAGGGTTAGGGTTACACTTCGGCTTAGGCTTAGGGTTAGGCTGAGAGTGAGGGTGAGGGTGAGGGTTAGGGTTGAGGTGAGGGTTAGGGATAGGTTTAGGGTGAGAGTTAGGGTTCAGTTAATTTTAGGGTTAAGTTGAAGGTTAGGGTTAGGATTAGGGTTAGGGTGAGGGCTAGGGTGAGGATGAGTATTAGGGTTAGTGTTAGTGTAAGGTTTAGGCTTAGGGTTAGGGTTTGTGTTAGGGTTAGGATGAGGGTTAGGGTTAAGATTATGGTTGGGGTGAGGGTGAGTGATAGGATTAGGGTTAGGGTTAGGGTTAAGTTTAGGGATAGGATTAATGTTATTGTTAGGGTTAGGGTTAGAGTTATGGTGAGGTTGAGGGTGAGTTTGAGGGTACGTTAGGGTTAGATTTAGGGTTAGTTGAAGGGTTAGTTCGAGGGTTACTGTTAGCGTTAATGTTAGGGTTAAGGTTAAGGTTAGGTTTAGGTTGAGGTTTAGGGTTAGGGTAAGGATTAGGGTTAGTGTGAGGGTGAGTGTGAGGGTTATGGTTAGGGTTAGGCTTAGGCTTAGGATTAGGCTGAGGGTGAGGGTGAGGGTGAGGATCAGGTTTAGGGTGATGGTTATGGTTAGGGTTAGGGTGAGGGTTAGGGGTAGGATTAGGGTTAGGGTGAGGGTGAAGTTTAGGGTAAGTGTTAAGCTTTGGCTTAGGGTTAGGCTGAGCCTGAGGTTGAGTGTGAGTGTTAGGGTTAGGTATAGGGTGAGGTTTAGTGTTAGGGTTAGGGTTAGAGTTAGGGTTAGGTTGAGGGTGAGATTTAGGGGTAGGGTTAGGGACAGGGTGAGGCGTAAGGTTAGGATGAGGGTTAGGGTGGGGGTGATGGTAATGCTAAAGTTGAGAGTTAGGATGAGGGTGAGGTTTATGGTAAAGGTGAGGGTTAGGTTTAGGGTGAGGGTTAGGGTTAGAGTGAGGGTGAGGTTTAAATTTAGGATTTGTGTTAGGGTTAGTGTGAGTTTCAGGGTGAGCATGAGGGTTAGGGTTAGGGTGAGGGCGAGGGTGAGGGTTAGAGTGAGGGTTAGATTCAGGATTAGTGTTAGGGTTAGTGTGAGGTTTAGGGTGAGGATGAGGTTTAGGGTTCGGGTTAGGGTTAGGATTAATGTTAGGGTTAGGCTTAAGTTTAGGGTGAGGGTGAGGGTGAGGTTTAGGGTTAGTGTTAGGATTAGGATTAGGGTTAGGGTTAGGGTGAGTGTGAGGTTTAGGGTTAGGTTTAGGGTTAGGCTTAGTGTTTGGCTGAAGGTGAGGGTAAGGGTGAGGGTTATGGTTAGGGTGAGTGTTAGGGTTAGGGTTAGGGTGAGAGTTAGGGTTCAGGTTAAGTTTAGGGTTAGGGTGAGTGTTAGGGTAAGGTTAAATTGAGGGTGAGGGTTAGGGTTAGGTTGAGTGTTAGGGTTAGGTTTAGTTTTAGGGTTAGGGTGAGGGTGAGGGTGAGGGGTAGGTTTATTGTTAGGGTGTGGGTTAGGATGAGGGTTAGCGTTAGGATTAGGGTTAGGGTGAGGGCTAGGGTGAGGGTGCCGTTTACGGGTAGGTTTAGGGTGATGTTTAGGGTTAGGTTTAGGGTTAGGGTTAGGGTGAGGTTGAGGTTTAGGGTGAGAGTTAGCGTTAGGGTGAAGCTGAGGGTGAGGGTTAGAGTTAGGGTTAGTCTTAGAGTTAGGTTTACGGTGAGGGTTAGGGTGAGGTTGAGGGTACGGCTTAGTGTTAGGATTAGGATTAGGTTAAGTGTTAGGGTGAGTGTGAGGTTTAGGGTTAGGGTTAGGGTTATGGTTAGGCTTAGGGTGAGGGTGACGGTGAGTGTTAGGGTTAGGGTGAGAGTTAGGGGTAGGGTTAGGGTGAGAGTTAGGGTTCGGGTTAAGTTTAGGGTCAGAGTGACGGTTAGGTTTAGGGTTACATTGAGGGTGAGGGTTAGGGTTAGGGTCAGGTTGAGGGTTAGGATTAGGCTTAGGATCAGTGTGAGGGTTAGTGTAAGTGTTAGGGTGAGGGTGAGGATGAGGTTTAGGTTTAGGATTAGGGTTTGGGTGAGGGCTAGGGTGAAGGTGAGAGGTAGGGTTAGGGTTAGGGTGAGGTATAGGGTTAGGTTTAGGGTTAGGGTGAGGGTTAGGATGAGGGTTATGTTTAAGGTGTGGGTGAGAGTTAGGGTTATGTTGAGGGTTAGCGTTAGGATTAGGGTTACAGTGAGGGTGAGGGTTATTGTTAGGGTTAGGTTTAGGGTTATTTTTACTGTGAGGGTTAGGGTGATGGTTAGCGTTAGTGTGAGGGTTAGTGTTAGTGTTAGTGTTAGGGTTAGCGTAAGTGTTAGGGTAAGGTATATGTTTAGGGTGAGGTTTAGGATTAGGGTTAGGTTTTGTGTTATTGTGAAGGTGGGGTTTAGGGTTAGAGATAAGGTTAGGGTGAGGGTTAGGGTTAGGGTTAATGTTAGGTTACTGTTAGGGTTAGGGTTAAGGTGAGGTTTAGTGTTGGGGTGAGGGTTAGTTTTAGGGTTAGGATTAGGATTAGGGTTAAGGTGAGGGTGAGTGTGAGTGATAGGGTTAGGGTTAGGATTAGGATTAGAGTTAGGCTGAGGGTGAGGGTTATGGTTCGGGTGAGTGTTGGGGTTAGGATTAGTGTGAGGGTTAGGGTGAGGGTTAATCTTAGGCTTAGGGTTTGGGTGTGGGCTAGGGTGAGGGTGAGGGTTAGGGTTAGGGTTGGGGTGAGTGTTAGGTTAGTGTTAGGTTTAGGGTTGGTATTAGGGTTAAGCGAAATGTTAGGCTGAGGGTGAGTGTGAGGATGAGGGTTATGGTGAGGGTGAGGGTTAGGGTTAGTGTTAGGGTGAGGTTTAGTGTTAGGGTTAGGTTTCGTGTTAGTCTTAGGGTTAAGGTGAGAGTTAGCGGGAGGGTTAGTGTTAGAGTGAGGCTTAGGGTTAGCATTAGGGTTAGGGTGAGGGTGAGGTTTAGGGATAAATTAGGGTTAGTGTGAAGCTGAGGGTGAGGGTTAATGTTAGGGTTAGTGTTAGGGTTAGGGTTAGGGTGAGGGTTAGATTGAGGGTGAGGATTAGGGTTAGGGTAGGATTAGGATTAGGATTAGCTTTAGGGTTAGTGTGAGGGTTAGGGTTAGGTTTAGCCTTAGGTTTAGGCTGAATATGAGGGTGAGGGTTAGGGTTAGGTTTAGGTTGAGGGTTAGGTTTAGGTTTAGGGTGAGGTTTATTGTTAGGGTTAGGGTTAGAATTAGGGTTAGGGTGAGGGTGAAGTTTATCGGTTAGGGATAGGGTGAGGGTTAGTGTGAGGGTTAGGTTTAGGGTGAGGTTTAGGGTGGCGGTGACCGTAAGGGTAAACATGAATGTTAGGCTGAGGGTGAGAGTTATTGTAAAGGTGAGGGTTAGGGTTAGGGTGAGGTTTAGGGTGAGGATGAGGGTAAGGTTTAGGGTGAGTGCTAGGGTAAGGGTGAGGGTTAGGGTTAGGGTTAGGGTGAGGGTAAGTGTTAAGTTGAGTGTTGGGGTAAGGGTGAGGGTTATGGTTTGGGTGAGGGTTAGTGTTAGGGTTAGTGTTTAGTTTACGGTGAGGGTGAGTGTGAAGGTTAGGGTTAGGGTTAGGGTTAGGCTTAGCGTTAGGGTGAAGTTTAGGGTTAGGGTTATGGGGAGGGTTAGGATGAGGGTTAGGGTTAGGATTAGGGTTAGGTTGAGGGCTAGAGTGAGGGTGAGTTTTAGGGTTAGGTTTATGGTGAGGTTTAGGGTTAGGTTTAGGTTTAGGGTTAGGGTGAGGTTGAGATTTTGGGGTTAGAGTTATGGTTAGGTTGAGCCCCTCATGGTAGGGTTAGGGTTAGGGTGAGGGTTAGGTTGAGGATTAGTGTGAGGGTGAGGGTTAGGGTTAGGTTTAGGGTTAGGATTAGTTTTATTGTTAGGGTCAGGGTTAGAGTAACAGTGAGGGTGAGGGTGAAGGTGAGGTTTAGCGTTAGGTTTAGGGTGAGGTTTAGTGTTAGGGTTAGGATTAGGGTTAGGGTGAGAGTGAGGTATAGGATTAGATTTAGGGTTAGAGAGAGTGTTTTTCCCGGGTTAGGGTTAGGATTAATGTTAGGGTTAAGTTTAGGGTGAGGGTTAGGTTGAGGTTAAGGGTTAGGATTAGGGTTAGAGTTAGGGTTAGGATTAGGGTTAGGGTGAGGGTGAGTGTGGGGGTGAGGATTATGGTTGGGATGATGGTTAGGGTTAGGGTTATGTTGAGGTTTAGGATGAGGTTTAGTGTTAGGATTAGGTTTAGCGTGAGGGCTAGGGTGAGGGTGAGGGTTAGGGTCAGGGTTAGGCTTGGCTAAGGGTTAGGCTGAGCGTGAGGTTGAGGGTGAGGGTTAGGGTTAGGGTGATGTTTAGGTTTATGGTTAGGGTGAGGGTTAGGGTGAGGTTTAGGGTTAGGGGTAGTATAATGGTGAGGATGATGGTAATGGTAAAGGTGAGATTTAGGCTGAGGTTGAGGGTTAAAATAAGTGTGTGTTAGTGTTAGGTTTAGGGTTAGGGTAAGGGTTAGGGTTAGGGTGAGGGTGAGGTTTAAATTGAGGATTAGGGTTAGGATTAGGGTTAGTGTGAGGTTTAGGGTGAGGATGAGGGTTAGAATTAGGGTTAGGGTGAGGGCTAGGATGATGGTGAGGGTTAGGCTTAGTTTTAGGGTTAGGGTTGAGGTTTAGGATTAGGGTGAGGGTTAGTGTTAGTGTGAGGGTGAGTGTTAGGTTTAGGGTTAGTTTTAGGGTGATGGTAAGTGTTATGATGGAGTTTAGGGTGAGGGTGAATGTTATGGTTAAGGTAAGGGTTAGGGTTTGGGTTAGGGTGAGTGTGGGGGTGAGGTTTAGGGTTAGATATAGTGTTAGGGGGAGGATTAGTGGGAGGGTTAGTGTAAGGGTTAGTGTTAGGGTTAGGGTGAGGGTGAGGTTTAGGTTGAGGTTTAGGTTTAGGGTTAGGGTTAGTGTGAGGGTTAGTGTAAGGGTTAGGGTTAGTGTTAGGGTGAGGTTAAGTGTTAGGGTGTGGGTTTGGGTTAGGGTGAAGGCTATGGTTAGGTTGAGGGTTAGGATTAGGTTTAGGGTTTTTGTTAGGGTTAGGTTTAGGGTTACAGTTACGGTGAGGGTGAGGGTGAGGGTTAGGGTTAGGGTGAGGCTTGGGTTGAGTTTAAGATTTAGGGTTATGGTTAGGGTTAGGGTGAGGGTAAGTGTGAGGTTTAGGGATAGCCTTAGGCTGAGGGTTAAGCTGAGGGTGAGGGTGAATTTTAGGATGAGGGTTAGGGTTAAGGTTACTGTTAGGTTTAGGGTTAGGATAAGTGTTATTGTTAGGGTTTGTGTTAGCGTTAAGATGAAGGTGAGGGTGAGGGTGAGGGTTAGGGTTAGGTTTAGGGTGAGGTTTAGGGTTAGGAGTAGTATTAGGGTTACGGTGAGGGTGAGGGTTAGGGTTAGATTTGGGTTAGGGGGAGTATTAGTTCGTGGTTTATAGTTAGGGTTAGTGTTAGGGTTAAGGTTAGAGTGAGGGTTAGTGTGAGGGTGAATGTCAGGGTTAGGGTTAGGGTTAGGTTTAGGGTGAGACTGAGGGTGAGGATGGGGTTAAGTGTTAGGGTTAGGGTGATGATTAGGGTTAGGGTTAAGGTGAGGGTTAGGATGAGGGTTAGGGTTAGGATTAGGGTTAGGGTGAGGGCTAGGGTGAGGGTGAGGGTTAGGTTTTGGGTCATGGTTAGGTTTACAGTTAGGGTGACTGTTAGGATGATGTTTAGGGTGAGGGTGAGGATGATGGTAAGGGTAAAGGGGAGGTTTAGGCTGAGGGTGAGGGTTAAAATAAGGTTGAGGATTACGGATAGGTTTAGGTTTAGGGTTAGGGTGATGGTTAATTAAGTGATTAGGGTTAGGTTTAATGTGAGGTTTAGGGTGAGGAATTGGGATAGGGTTAGGTTGAGGGTGAGGGTTAGAATTAGGCTTAGGGTGAGGGCTAGGGTGAGGGTTAGGGTTAGGTTTAGAGTTAGGGTTAGGGTGAGGTTTAGGATTAGGGTGAGGGTTAGGGTTAGTGTAAGGGTTAGTGTTAGTGTTAGGGTTAGGGTTAGGGTTAGGGTGAGAGTAAGTGTTAGGGTGAGGGTTATGGTTAGGGTGAGGGTTAGGGTTAGGGTTATTGTTAGGGTTAATGTTAGGTTTACGTTTATAGTGTGGGTTAGTGTGAGGGTTAGGGTTAGCGTTAGAATGAGGTTTAATGTTAGGTTTAGATTTAGAGTTAGGGTTAGGTTGAGGGTGAGGTTTAGGGGTAGAGTTAGGGTTAGGGTGAGGGTTAGGTGAGTTTTAGGGTTAGGGTAAGGGTTAGGGTTGGGGTTACAGTAAGGGCAAACTTGAGGGTTAGGCTGAGGTTAATGGTTACGGTCCGGTGAGGGTTAGGGATATGGTGAGGGTTAGGGTTATGTGAAGGATGTGGGTGAAGGTTAGATTGAGGATTAGTGTTATGGTTAGTGTGAGGTTTAGGGTGAGGATGAGGGTTAGGGTTAGGGTGAGTTCTAGGGTGAGGGTGAGGGTTAGTGTCAGGGTTAGGGTGAGGTTTAGGGTTAGGGTGATGGTTAGATGTAGTGTGAGGGTTAGTGTTAGGGTTAGGGTTCGTGTTAGGGTGAGGGTAAGTGTTAGAGTGAGGGTTACGGTTAGGGTGAGGGTTATGGATAGGTAGAGGTTTAGGGTTAGGTTTAGGGTTATTGTTGTGTTTAGGGGTAGGCTTATGGTTACAGTTAGGGTGATGCTGAGGGTTAGGTTAGGGTTAGGATGAGGTTTAGCTTTAGGGTTAGGGTGAGAGTTAGGGTTAGGTTGAGAGTGAGGTTTACAGCTAGAATTAGGGTTAATGTTAGGGTTAGGGTGAGGGTGAGGTTTAGGGTTAGGCTTAGGTTTAGGCTCAGGCTTAGTCTTAGGCCGAGCATGAGGGTGAGGGTGAGGGTTAGGGTTAGGGTGAGGGGTAGTGTTAGAGTTAGGGTGATGGTTAGCCTGAGGTTTAGGGTGAGGGTTAGGTTTAGGGATAGGGTTAGGTTAGGATTAGGGGTAGGGTGAGGGTGAGGGTGAGGGAGAGGGTTACGGTTAGGGTTACCATTAGGCTTAGGGTTATGGTGAGGTTTAGGGTTAGGTTTTGGGTTAGTGTGAGGGTGAAGCTGAGGATTAGTGTTAGGTTTAGGGTTAGGGTTAGGGTTAGATTGAGGGTTAGGCTTAGGGTTGGAGTGAGGGTTAGAATGAGGGTTATGGATAGGGTGAGGGTTAGGCTTAGGGTTAGGCTGAGGGTGAGTGTGAGGGTTAGGTTAAGGGTTTGGGTTAGGGTGAGGGTGAGGCTGAGCATTACTGTTAAGTTTATGGTTAGGCTTAGAGTTAGGTTTAGGGTTAGGCTAGCGTTAGGTTGAGGGTTTGGGTTTGGGTTAGGGTTAGGGTTAGGTTTAGGATTAGGGTGAGGATGAGGTTTAGTGTTAGAGTTAGGGTTAGGGGCAGAGTTAAGGTGAGGTTTAGGGTTAGGGTTAGTGTTAGGGTGAGGTTGAGGGTGGGGGTTAGTTTGAGATTTAGGGATAGGGTTAGGTTTAGGACTAGGGATAGGGTGAGGGTGAGGGTGTGGGTTAGCCTTAGGCTTAGGGTTAGCCTGAGGGTGAGGGTGGGGGTGAGGATCAGGGTTAGTTTTAGGGTTAGGTTTAGTGTTAGGCTGAGTGTGAGTGTGGAGGTGAGCATTAGGTTTAGGGTGATGGTTCAGGTTAGGGTTAGTGTTATTGTTAGGGTCAAGGTTATAGTTACAGTGAGTTTGAGGGTGAGGGTGAGGTTTAGGGTTAGGGTTTGGGTGGGGTTTAGGGTTAGGGTTAGGGTGAGGGTGAGGTTTCGGTTTAGATATAGGGTTAGGTAGAGGGTTAAGGTGAGGGTTAGGGATAGGGTTAGTGTTAGGTTTAGGGTGAGGTTGAGGGTTAGGTTGAGGTTAGGTTTAGGTTTAGGGATAGTGTTAGTGTTAGCTTTAGGTCGAGAGTTAGGGGGAGGTTTAGGGTTAGGGTTAGGGTTAGGTTAGCATTAGCGTTAAGATGTGGGTGCGGTTTAGTGTTAGAATTAGGATTCGGGTAAGGCTGAGGGTGAGGGTTAAGTTTAGGGTTAGTGTTAAGGTTAGGGTTAGGGTGAGGGTTAAGGTAAGGGTGTGGGTTAGGGTTAGGGTTAGGATTAGGGTTATGGTTAGGGTGAGTGTGAGGGTTAGGATTAGGCTTAGGCTTAGCCTTAGGTTTAAGCTGATGGTGAGTGTGAGGTTTCGAGGTAGAGTAAGGTTTAGGGTGAGGGTTAGGTTGAGGATTAGGGTTAGGGTGAGGGTTAGGGTTAGGGTTAGGGTGAGGGTTAGTTTGAGGTTTAGGGATAAGGTGAGGTTTAGGACTAGGGTTAGGGTGAGGGTGAGGGTGAGGGTTAGGCTTAGACTTAGGGTTGGCTGAGGGTGAGGGTGGGGGGTGAGGATTAGGGATAGTGTTAGGGATAGGTTTAGGGTTAGGATGAGGGTGAGGGTGGCGGTGAGCATTAGGGTTAGTGTGATGTTTCGGGTTAGGGTTAGTGTTATTGTTAGGGTTAGGGTTAGAGTTACAGTGATGGTGAGAATGCGGTTGAGGGTTAGGTTTAGGTTAGAGTGTGTTTTAAGGTTAGGGTAAGGGTTAGGGTGAGGGTGAGGTTTAAGGTTAAATATAAGGTTAGGGAGAGGGTTAGGGATAGGTTTAGTGTTAGGTTTAGGGTTACGGTTACTGTGAGGGTGATTGTGAAGTTTAGGTTAGGGTCAGGGTGAGGATTAGGGTTTGGGTTTGGGTTAGAGTGAGGGTTAGGTTGAGGGTGAGGTTTAGGGATAGAGTTAGGGTTAGGGTGAGGGTTAGGTTGAGGTTTAGGGTTAGGGTTATTCTTAGTGTTAGGGTTAGGTTGAGAGTTAGGGGGAGGGATAGGGTTATGGTTAGTGTTAGGTTAGGATGTGGGTGAGGTTTAGTGTTAAAATTGGGGTTAGTGTGAGGCTGAGGGTGAGGGTTAGGTTTAGGGTTAGGATAAGGATTAGGGTTAGGGTTAGGCTAAGTGTGTGGGTTAGGGTTAGGGTCAGTGTTAGCCTTAGGTTTAGGCTGAGGGTGAGGGTGAGGGTGAGGGTGAGGGTTAGGTTTAGGGTGAGGGTTAGGTTTAGGGTGAGGGTGAGGTTTAGTTTTAGGTTTAGGGTTAGAGTTAGGGTTATGGTGAGGGTGAGGTTTAGGGGTAGAATTAGAGTTAGCGTGAGGGTTAGGGTTAGGGGAAGGGTGTGGGTGAGGGTTAGATTGAGGATTAGCTTTAGAGTGAGGGCTAGGGTGAGGGAGAGTGTTAGCATTTGGGTTAGTGTGAGGTTTAGTGTTAGGGTTAGGCTGAGGGTGAGGGTGGGGGTGAGGATTCGGGATAGTGTTAGGGTTGGGTTTAGGGTTAGGCTGAGGGTGAGGGTGGCGGTGAGCATTAGGGTTAGGGTGATGTTTTGGGTTAGGGTTAGTGTTATTGTTAGGGTTAGGGTTAGAGTTACAGTGAGGGTGAGGGTGCGGGTGAGGGTTAGGGTTAGGATTAAGGTGGGGTTTAGGGTTAGGGTTAGGGTTATGGTGAGTGTAAGGTTTAGGGTTAGATATAGGGTTAGGGAGAGGGTTAAGGTGAGGGTTAGGGATAGAGTTAGTGTTAGGGTTAGGGTGAGGTTGAGGGTTAGGTTGAGGTTTAGGTTTAGGGATAGGTTTAAGGTTAGTGTGAAGGTTAATGTTAGGGTTAGGGTTAGTGTTAGGGTGAGGTTAAGTGTTAGGGTGAGGGTTTGGGTTAGGGTGAGGATTATGGTTAGGATGAGGGTTAATATAAGGGTTAGGGCTATTGTTAGGGTTAGGTTTAGGGTTACGGTTACTGTGAGGGTGACAGTGAGGGTTAGGGTTAGGGTAAGGGTTAGGGTTGGGGTTTGGGTTAGGGTGAGGGTGAGGCTGAGGACTAGGGTTAGGTTTACGGTTAGGTTTAGGTTTAGGGTTAGGGTTAGGGTAACAGTGAAGGTTAGGATTAGGCCTAGGGTTAGGCTTAGGTTTAGGCTGAATGGGAGGGTGGGGTGAGGATTAGGGTTAGGGTTAGGGTTTAAATTAGTGTTATTTTAGTGTTATGTTTTGGGTTAAGTTTGCAGTGAGGGTGAGGCTGAGGGTGAGGGTTATGGCTAGGGTTAGGCTTAGGCTTATGGTTAGACTGAGGGTGATCTTGGATGTTAGGAATAGGTTTTGGATGATGGTTAGGATTAGGGTTAGGGTGAGGGTTATGATGAGGGTTAGGGTTAGGATTAGGTTTAGGGTGAGGGCTAGGGTGAGGGTGAGTGTTAGGGTTAGGCTTTGGCTTAGGTTTAGGTTTAGGCTGAGGGTGAGTGTGAGGGTGAGTTTTAGGGTTAGGGTGATGGATAGGGTTAGGTTTAGGGTGAGTGTTTGGATGAGGGTTAGGTTTAGGGTGAGAGTTAGGGTGAGGGTGAGGGATAGATTGAGGATTAGGGTTAGGGTTAGTGTGAGGTTTAGAGTGAGGATGAGGGTTAGGGTTAGGGTGAGGTTTAGGGTTAGGGTGAGAGTTTGGGTTACTGTGAGGGTTAGTGTGAGAGTTAGGGTTAGTGTTAGGGTGAGGGTAAGTGTTAGAGTTAGGGTTAGGGTTAGGTTTAGGCTTAGGGTTAGGCTGACTGTTAGGGTTAGGGTTTGGGTAAGGGTGTAGTTGAGGCTGAGGTTTAGGGTTAGGGTTAGGGTTAGGTTTAGGGTTAAGGTTAGGATTATGGTGAGGGTTAGGGTTAGGGTTAGGCTTAGGCCTAGGGTTAGGCTGAGGGTGAGGGTGAGGGTGCGGGTGCGGGTTAGGTTTAGGGTTAGGGTTAGGGTTTGGTTTATTGTTAGTGTTATGATTAGGGATAAGTTTGCGGTGAGGGTGAGGCTGAGGTTGAGGGTTATGGTTAGGGTCAGGTTTAGTGTTTGGGTTAGGGTTAGTATTAATGTTAGTTTTAGGGTTAGAGTTACGGTGAGGTTGAGGGTGAGGATGAGGGTTTTGGTTAGGGTGAGGTTTAGAGTGAGTTTTAGGGTAAGGGTTAGGTTTAGGGTGAGGGTGAGGTTTAGGGTTAGAGTTAGGGTGAGGGGGAGTGTTAGGGTGAGGGTTAGGGTTAGGTTTAGGTTTAGGGTTAGGGGGAGGTTGAGGGTTAGGTTGAGGTTTAGGGATAGGTTTAGGTTTAGGATTAGGGTTAGGGTGAGGGTGAGTATGAGGTTTAGTGTGAGTGTTAGGCTTAGGCTTAGGGTGAGGGTGGGGGTGAGGATTAGGGTTAGGGTGATGGTTTGGGTTTGGGTTAGTGTTATTGTTAGGGTCAGGGTTAGAGTTACCATGAGGGTGAGGGTAAGGTTGCGGGTGTGGGTTAATGTTAGGGTTAGGGTGAGGGTTAGGATGAAGATTAGGCTTAGGCTTAGGGTTAGGGTTAGTGCTAGGTTTTGGGTGAAGGTGAGGGTTAGTGTTAGGGTGAGTTTTAGGGTTAGGATTAGGGTTAGGGTGAGGGTGAGTGTTAGGATTAGGGTTGGGCTTAGGTTTAGGGTTATGTTTAGGATTATGGTTAGTGTTATTGTTAGTGTTATGTTTAGATTTATGGTGAGGGTGAGAGTATTGCTGAGGGTTTGGGTTAGGGTTATGGTGGGGTTTAGGGTTAGGGTTAGGGTTAGGGTTAAGGTGAGGGTGAGATTTAGGGTTAGATATAGTTTTATGGGGAGGGTTAGGGTGAGGGTTAAGTTTAGGGTTAGTGTTAGGGTTAGTGTGAGGGTGAGGTTTAGGTTGAGGCATAGGGTTAGGATTCGGGTTAGTGTGAGGGTTAGTGTTAGGGTTACTGTTAGTGTTAGGTTGAGGGTATTTGTTAGGGTGAGGGTTAGGGTTAGGGTTAGGGTGAGGGTTAGGGTGAGGTTTAGGGTTAGCATTAGGGTTAGGATTAGGGCTATGGTGAGGGTTAGGCTGAGGGTTAGGGTTAGGGATAGGGTTAGGGTTAGGATTAGGTTTAGGGTGAGGGTGAGGGTGAGGGTTAGGGTTAGGGTTAGGGTTAGGCTTAGGTTTAGGGTGGGGGTTAAGTTTAGAGTTTGGGTTAGGGTGAGGGTGAGGATGAGGTTTAGAATTAGCTTTAAGGTTATGGTGAGGTTTTGGGTTAGGGTTAGTGTTAGGGTTAGGCTTTCATTGAGAGGGTTAGGGTTAGGGTTATGTTTTGGCTGAGGGTGAGGGTGGGGTGAGGATTAGGGTTAGGGTTAGGGTTTAAATTAGGGTTATTTTAGTGTTATGTTTTGGGTTAAGTTTGCAGTGAGGGTGAGGCTGAGGGTGAGGCTTATGGCTAGGGATAGGCTTAGGCTTAGGGTTAGGCTCAGGGTGATCTTGGGGGTTCGGAATAGGTTTTGGATGATGTTTAGGATTAGGGTTCGGGTGAGGGTTATGATGATGTTAGGGTTAGGAATCGGTTTAGGGTGAGGGCTAGGGTGAGGGTGTGGGTGAGGTTTAGGGTTAGGGAGATGGATAGGGTTAGGGTTAGGGTGAGTATTTGGATGAGGGTTAGGGTTAGGGTGAGTGTTAGGGTGAGGGTGAGGGATAGATTGAGGATTAGGGTTAGGGTTAGTGTGAGGTTTAGTGTGAGGATGAGGGTTAGGGTTAGGGTGTGGGTTACGGTTAGAATTAAGTTTGGGGTGGGGACTAGGGTGAGGCTGAGGGTTAGGGTTAGGGTGAGGGTTAGGTTTAGGGTTAGGGTGAGAGTTAGGGTTACTGTCAGGGTTAGTGTTAGAGTTAGGGTTAGTGTGAGGGTAAGTGTTAGCGTGAGGGTTAGTGTTAGGTTGGGGGTTATGGTTAGGGTGACGTTTAGGGTTAGTTTTAGGGTTTTTGTGAGGTTTAGGGTTAGGGTTACGGTGAGGGTGATGATGAGGGTCAGATTTAGGGGAGGTTTAGGGTTCAGGTTAGGGTTAGAGTTAGGGTTAGGGTGAGTGTGAGGTGTAGGGTTAGAGTTAGGGTTCAGGTGAGGGTTAAGGATGAGGGTTAGGGTTAGGGTTAGTTTTAGTTTTAGGGTTAGGGTGAGGTTAAGTGTTAGAGTTATGGTTAGGATTAGGGTTAGGTTGAGGGTGAGTGGGTGGGTTAATGTTAGGTTTAGGGTTAGGCTTAGGTTTAGGCTGAGGGTTAGGTTGAGTGGAGGGTTAGGGTTCGGGTGAGGGTTAGGGTTAGGGTTAGTGTGAGGGTTAGGATGAAGGTTAGGTTTAGGATTAGGGTTATGGTGAGGGCTAGGGAGAAGTTGAGGTTTATGTTTAGGGTTAGCGTGAGGTTTAGGGTTAGAGTTAGGGTCAGTGTGAGTTAGAGGTTTAGGGTTAGAGATAGGGTTAGGGTGAGTGTTAGGGTGAGGGTTTGGCTTAGTGTTAGTTTTAGAGTTAGGGTTAGGGTGAGGGTTAGGGTGAGGTTGTGTTTTAGGGTTAGGGTTAGGATTAGGATTAGGGTTAGGGAGAGGGGGAGTGTGAGGGTTAGAGATAGCCTTAGGTTTAGGCTGAGGGTGTGGGTGAGGGTGAGTGTTAGGGTTAGTTTGGGGGTTAGGGTTAGCATTAGGATGTGGTTTAGTGTTAGGATTAGTGTTAGAGTTAGGGTTAGGGTGAGGGTGAGGTTTAGGGGTAGAGTTAGGGTTAGGGTGAGTGCTAGGTTGATTGTTAGGGTTAGGGTGAGGTTTAGGGTGGGGGTGATGGTAAGGGTAAACGTGAGGGTTAGGCTAAGGGTGACGGTTAGCGTTAGGGTTAGGGTGAGGGTTAGGTTTAGGTTTAGGGTTAGGGTGAGGTTTAGGATTAGGGTTAGGTTTAAGGGGAGGTTTAGGGTTTGGGTTAGGGTTAGGCTGAGGGTGAGTGTGGGGGTGAGGATTAGGGTTAGGGTGATGGTTAGGATTAGGGTAAGGCTGAGGGCTCGGGTGAGGGTGAGGGTTAGGGTAAGACTTAGCTTAGGCTTAGGGTTAGGCTGAGGGTGAGGTTGAGGGTGAGGGTTAGGGTTAGCGTGATGGTTAGGTTTACGTTTAGGGTGAGGGTTGGGATGAGGTTTAGAGTTAGGGTGAGGTTAGGGTGAGGATAATGGTAAGGGTAAAGTTGAGGTTTATGCTGAGGGTGAGGGTTAAGATAAGGGTGAGGGTTAGGGTTAGGTTTAGGGTTAGTGTAAGGGTTAACATTAGGTATAGGATGAGGGTTAGATTGAGGATTAGTGTTAGGGCTAGTGTGAGGTTTAGTGTGAGGATGAGAGTCAGGTTCAGGGTGAGGGTGAGAGTTAGAATTATGGTTAGGGTGAGGGCTAGGGTGAGGGTGAGGGTTAGGGTTAGTGTGAGGGTTAGTTTTAGGGTTAGGGTTAGTGTTAGGGTGACGGTAAGTGGTAGGGTGAGGGTTAGGGTTAGGGTGAGGGTTATAGTTAGTGTGAGGGTTAGGGTTAGGGTGAGGGTAAATGTTATGGTTAGTGTTAGGGTGAGGGTTAGTGTTACAGATAGGGTTAGGTTTAGGATTATGGTTAGGTTGAGGGTCAGTGTGAGGGTTAGGGTTAAGGATAGGCTTAGGGTTAGGGTGAGGGTTAGGTTTAGGGTTTGGGTCAGGATGAGGGTGAGGCTGAGGATTAGGGTTGGGTTTAGGGTTAGGTTTAGGGTTAGGGTTAGGGTTAGATTTTGGGTTAGGGTTAGGATTATGGTGATGGTTAGGGTAAGGGTTAGGCTTAGGCTTACGTTTAGGATGAGTTTGACGCTGAGGGTGAGGGTTATGGTTAGGGTTAGGGTGAAGGTTAGGGTTAGTGTAAGTGTTATTGTTAGGGTTAGGGTTAGAGTTATGATGAGGTTGATCGTGAGGTGAGGGTGAGGGTGAGGTTTAGGTTTAGGGTTAGGTTTAGAGTTAGGTTTAGGGTGAGGGGGTCGGAAACGTTAAAGGTAAGGGTTAGGCTGAGGGTGAGGGTTACAGTAAGGGTTGGGGTGAGAGTTAGGTTTCAGGTTAAGTTTAGGGTTATGTTGAGGGTTAGGGTAAGGGTTACGGTGAGGATGAGGGTTAGGGTTAGGGTGAGGGTTAGTGTTAGGATTAGGGTTAGGGTGAGAGTAAAGGTTCAGGTTAGTGATAGGGTGAGGTTTAGGATGAGGGTTTGGGTTAAGATTAGGGTTAGGGTGAGGCCTAGTTTGAGGTTGAGGTTTAGGGTTAGCGTTAGGGTGAGGTTTAGTGTTAGGGTTAGGGTTAGGGTTAGGGTGAGGTTGAGGTTTTCGGTTAGAGTTAGGGTTAGGTTGAGGCTGAGATTGAAGGTTAGGGTTAGGGTTAATGTTAGATTTAGGATTAGGGTGAGGATTAGGTTGAGAGTGAGGGTTAGGCTTAAGGTTAGGATTAGGATTAGCATAAGGGTTAGGGTGAGTGTGAGGGTTAGGGTTAGGCTTAGGTGTAGGGTTAGGCTGAGGGTGAGGTTGAGAATGAGGGTTAGGGTTAGGTTTACGGTGAGAGTTAGGGTTTGATTAAGTTTAGAGTTAGGGTGAGGGTTAGGGTTAGGTTTATGGTGAGCTTGAGTGTTAGGGTTAGGTTGAGGTTTAGGGTTAGGATTAGGGTTAGGGTAAGGGTTAAGGTTAGGTTTAGGGTGAGGGTAAGAGTGAGGATTAGGGATAGGGTGAGAGCTAGGTTGAGGGTGAGGTTTAGGGTTAGTGTTAGATTAAGGATTAGGGTTAGAGTTAGGGTTAGGGTGAGGGTTAAGTTGAGGGTTATGGTTACGGTGAGGTTGAGGATTAGATTTAGGGTTAGGGTTAGGGTGAGGATGGTAATGGTAAAGGTGAGGTTTAGGCTGAGTTTGAGGGTTAGGCTGAGGGTTAGTGTTAGGTTTAGGGTTAGGGTAAGGGTTAGTGTTAGGGTCAGGGTGAGGGTTAGATTGAGTATTAGGGTTAGGGTTAGTGTGAGGTTTAGGGTGAGGATGAGGGTTAGGGTTAGGGTGAGAGTCAGGTTTAGAAGTAGGGTTAGTGTGAGGGCTAGGGTGAATGTGAGTGTTATGGTTAGGGTGATGGTGAGGTTTAGGATTAGGGTGAGGTTTAGTGTTAGTGTGAGGATTAGTGTTTGGGTTAGGGTTAGTGTTAGGGTGAGGGTAAGTGTTGGGGTGAGGATTAGGTTTAGGGTTAGGTTTATGGTTAGGGTGAGGTTTAGGGTTAAGTGTTATTGTTAGGGTTAGGGTTAGGGTTATGGTTTCGTTGAGTGTAAGGGTGAGAGTTATGGTTAGTGTTAGGGTGAAGTTTAGTATTAGGGTTAGGGTTAGAGTTAGGGTTAAGGTGAGGGTGAGGTTTAGGGGTAGAGTTAGGGTTAGGGTGAGGGTTAGGGTGGGATTGAAGGTAAAGGTAAATTTGAGCGTTAGGCTGAGGATGAGGGTTACAGTAAGGGTGAGGTTTAGGGTTAGGGTGAGTGTTAGTGTTAGGGTTAGGGTGAGGGTGAGGTTTGATTGAGGATTAGGTTTAGGGTTAGTGCAAGGTTTAGGGTTAAGATGAGGGTTAGGGTTATTGTTAGGGTGAGGTTTACGGTTAGGGTGATGCGTAGGGTTAGTATGAGCGTTAGTGTTAGCTTTTGGGTTTATGTTAGGTTGAGGGTAAGTGTTAGTGTGAGGGTTAGGGTTAGGGTGAGGGTTATGGTGAGGTTGAGGGTGACGGTTAGGGTTAGGGTTATTGTTAGGGTTAGGGTTAGTGTTAGGGTTAGGGTTAAGGTTAGTGTTAGGATGAGGTTTAGTTTTAGTGTTAGGGTTAGAGTTAAGGTTAGGGTGAGGGTGAGATTTAGGGTTAGAGTTAGGGTTAGAGTTAGTGTTAGGACTAGGGTGAGGGTTAGGGTTAGGCTTAGGCTTAGGCTTAGGCTTAGGCTTAGGCCGAGCATGAGGGTGAGGGTTAGGGTTCGGGTTAGGGTGAAGGTTAGATTGTGGTTTAGGTTTAGGATTAGGGTAAGGGTTAGGGATAGGGTTATGTTTAGGTTTAGGGTTAGGGTGAGAGTGAGTGGGAGGTTTAGGGTTAGGGTTAGGCTTAGAGTTAGGGTGAGGGTTAGGGTTAGGGTTTGGTTTAGTTTGAGGGTGAGGCTGAGGATTAGGGTTAGGTTTTGGGTTAGGGTTAGGGTTAGGGTTAGTGTTAGGTTTAGGTTTAGAGTTACGGTGAGGTTGAGGTTGAGGGTGAGGGTTAGGGTTAGGGTGTGGTTTAGGGTTAGGTTTAGGGTTAGGGTTAGGGTGAGGGTGAGGTTTAGGATTAGAGTTAGTTTTAGGGTGAGGTTTAGGGTTAGGGTTTGTGTTAGGATGTGGGTGGGGCTGAGGATTAGGTTTAGGTTTAGTATTAGGGTTAGGGTTAGGTTTTTATATTAGGGTTAGAGTTAGGGTCATGTTGAGGGTTAGGGTTAGGGTTAGGTTTAGGCTTAGGGTTAAGCTGAGGTTCAGGGTGGGTATTAGGATTAGGGTTAGGGTTAGGGTTAGTGTGAGGGTTATTGTTAGTGTTATAGTTAGGGTTAAGTTGGCTGTGAGGGTTATGATTATGGTTAGGGTTAGGGTTAGAGTTATGGTTAGGGTGAGGTTTAGAGTTACGATGAGGGTGAGTGTGAGGGTTAGGGTGAGGGTTAGTGTTCGGGATAGGGTTAGGTTTAGGATTATGGTTAGGGTGAGGGGAGTTTGAGGGTTAGGGTTAAGGTTAGGCTTAGGGTTAGTGTGAGGGTGAGGTTTAGGGTTAGATTTAGGGTTAAGGTGAGTGTTAGGTCGAGGGTTAGGGTTAGGGTTAGTGTTTGGGTTAAGGTTAGGATGAGGGTTAGGTTGAGGTTTACGTTTAGGGCTAGGCTTAGACTTAGGGTTAGGCTATGGGTGAGGGTTGGTGTGAGGATTAGGGTTAGGGTGATGTTTAGGATTACGTTAAGGGTGAGGGCTCGGGTGAGGGCTCGGGTTAGGGTAAGGCTTAGGCTTAGGCTTAAGTTTACGCTGAGGGTGAGGGTGGGTGTGAAGATTACGTTAGGGTTGGGGCTAGGGTGAGGGTTAGGATGAGGGTTAGGATTAGGTTTAGGGTTAGGGTGAGATCTAGGGTGAGGGTGAGAGTTAGGGTAAGCGTTAAGCTTAGACTTAGGGTTATGCTGAGCGTGTGGTTGAGGGTGAGGATTAGGGTTAAGTTGATGGTTAAGTTTACGGTTATGGTGAGGGTTAGGATGAGGTTTAGGGTTAGGGTGAGGGTTAGGGTGAGGATGATGGTAAACGTAAAGGTGAGGTTTAGGCTGAGGTTGAGGATTAAGATAAGGGTGAGGGTTAGGGTAAGTTTTAGGGTTAATGTAAGGTTTAGGGTTAGGGATAGGATGAGAGTTAGATTGAAGATTAGTGTTCGAGTTAGTGTGAGGTTTAGGGTGAGGATGAGGATCAGGTTTAGGTTGAGGTTGAGGGTTAGAATTAGGGTTAGGGTGAGGGCTAGGATGAGGGTGAGGTTTAGGGTTAGTGTGAGGGTTAGTTTTAGGGTTAGGGTTAGTTTTAGGGTGACGTTAAGTGGTAGGGTGAGGGTTAGGTTAAGGGTGAGGGTTATGGTTAGGATGAGGGTTAGGGTGAGGGTGAGGGTAAATGTTAGGTTGAGTGTTAGGGTGAGGGTTAGTGTTAGGGATAGGTTAGGTATAGGATTAGGGTTAGGGTGAAGGTGAGTGTGAGGGTTAGGTTTAAGGTTAGGCTTAGGGTAAGGCTGAGGGTTAGGTTTAGGTTTTGGGTTAGGGTGAGGGTGAGGCTGAGGATTAGGGTTAGGTTTAGGGTTAGATTTAGGGTTAGGGCTAGGTTTAGGATTAGGGTTAGCGTAGGATTATGGTGAGGGTTAGGGTTAGGGTTCGGTTTAGGTTTAGGCTCAGGGTGAGGGTGAGGGTGAGTGTTATGGTTATGGTTACGGTTAGGGTTAGGCTTAGGGTAAGTGTTATTGTTAGGTTTAGGGGTAGAATTATGGTGATTTTGAGGGTGAGGGTGAGGGTTAGTGTTAGGTTGAAGTTTAGGGTTAGGGTTAGGTTTATGGTGAGGGTGTCGGTAAGGTTAAAGGTGAGGGTTAGGCTGAGGGTGAGGGTTACGGTAAGGGTGAGGGTTAGGGTTAGGGTGAGGGTTATGGTTAGGGTTGGGGTGAGCTTTAGGTTTTGGGTTAAGTTTAGGGTTAGGTCGTGGGTTAGGTAAGGGTTATGGTGAGGGTGAGGGTTAGGGTTAGGTTGAGGGTTAGTGTTAGGATTAGGGTTAGCGTGAGGGTGAAGGTTAGGGTTAGTGTTAGGGTGAGGATTAGGATGAGGGTTAGGGTTAGGATTAGGGTTAGGGTGAGGGCTAGTTTGAGGTTGAGGTTTAGGTTAAGCGTTAGGGTAAGGTTTAGACTTTGGGTTAGGGTTAGAGTGAGGGTTAAGGTGAGTGTGAGGTTTAGGGTTAGAGTTAGGTTTAGGGTGAGGGTTAGGTTGAGGTTGAGGGTTAGGTTTAATGTTAGGGTTAGGGTTAGGGTGAAAGTTAGAGGGAGGATTAGGGTTAGGGTTAGGGTTAGCCTTCGAGTAAGGGTGAGGTTGAGGTTTAGGGTTAGAATTAGGGTTAGGTTGAGGCTGAGGGAGAGGGTGATGGTTAGGGTTAGGGTTAGGATTAGGATTAGGGTTAGGGTTAGGGTGAGTGTGAGGGTTAGGCTTAGCCTTAAGTTTAAGCTGAGGTTGAGGTTGAGGTTAAGTATTAACGTTCGGGTTAGGGTTAGTGTTAGAGTTAGGGTTAGGGTGAGGGTAAGGTTGAGTGTGTAGGGTTAGGTTGAGTGTTAGGGTGGGGGTGATAGTAAGGGTAAACTTGAGGGTTAGGCTAAGGGTGATGTTTAGTGTAAGGGTGAGGGTTAGGGTGAGGGTTAGGGTTAGGGTTAGGGTGAGAGTTAGGGTTCGGGTTAAGTTTAGAGTTAGGGTGAGGGTTAGGGTAAGGGTTACGGTGAGGGTGAGAGTTAGGGTTAGTTTTAGGGTTAGGGTTAGGATTAGGGTTAGGGTGAGGGTGAGGGTTAGGGTTAGTATTAGGGTGAGGGATAGGATGAGAGTTAGGGATGGGATTAGGGTTAGGGTGAGGGCTAGGCTGAGGGTGAGGTTTAGGATTAGGGTTAGGTTGAGGTTTAGGCTTAGGGTTAGTGTGAGGTTGAGGTTTAGGGTTAGATTTAGGGTTAGGTTGAGACTGAAGTTGAGGGTTATGGTTAGGGTAAGTGTTAGAGTTAGGGTTAGGGTGAGGGTTAGGTTGAGGGTGAGGGTTAGGCTTAGGGTTTGGATTAGGATTAGGGTAAGTTTTAGGGTGAGTGTGAGGGTTAGGGTTGGGTTTAGGGTTAGGCTTAGGTTTAGGCTGAGGGTGAGGGTGAGGGTGAGGGTTAGGGTAAGGGTGAGTGTTAGGTTAGGGTTAGGGTGAGAGTTAGGGTTCGGTTAAATTTATGGTAAGGGTGAGGGTTATGGTTAGGGTTAGGGTTAGGGTTATTGTTAGGGTTAGGGTTAGGGTTAGGTTACAGTTACACTGAGGGTGAGAGTTAGGGTTAGGTTTAGAATGACGTTTAGGTTTAGGGTTAGGTTTACAGTTAGGTTTAGGATGAGGGTGAGATTTAGGGTGAGAGTTTGGGTTAGTTTTAGGGTTAGGCTTCGGGTTAGGGTGAGTGTTAGTGTTAGTGCTAGGGCGAGGATTAGATTGAGGTTTAGGGTTAGGATTAGGGTAAGGGTGAGGGCTAGGATTAGGGTTAGGGTCAGGGCTAGGGATAGGGATAGGGTTAGGTTTAGGATTAGGGTTAGGGTGAGGGTGAGTGTGAGAGTTAGTTTTTGGGTTAGGGTTAGGCTTAGAGTTAGGGTGAGGGTGAGGCTGAGGATTAGGGTTAGGTTTAGGTTTAGGGTTTGTGTTAGGGTTAGGATTCGGGTTCGGGTTATTGTGAGGGTTAGGTTTAGGTTTAGGGTTAGGGTTATGGTTAGGCTTAAGGTTAGGGTTATCGATAGGTTTATATTTAGGTTTAAGTTTGCAGTAAGGGTGAAGCTGATGGTGAGCGTTATCCTTAGGGTTAGGGTTAGGGATAGTGTTATTGTTACAGTTAGGGTTAGAGTTACGGTGAGGTTGAGGGTGAGGTTGAGGTTTAGGGTTACTGTGAGGTTTAGGGTTAGGGTTAGGGTTATGGTGAGGGTTTGGTTTAGGGTTAGAGTTAGGGTTAGGGCGAGGGTTAGGGTGAGGTTTAGGGATAAGTTTAGTGTTTGGGTGAGTGTGAGGATGAAGTTTAGGTTGAGGTTGAGGGATATGGTTACCTTTAGGATTAGGTTTAGGTTGAGTGTGAGTGTGAGGGTTAGGGTGAGGGTTAGTTTTGTGGTTAGGGTGAGGGTTAGAATGAGGTTTAGGCCTAGGGTGAGGTTAGTGTGAGGATTATGGTAAGGGTAAAATTGAGGCTTATTTTTAGGGTGAGGGTGAGGTTTAGATATATAGTTATGGGGAGGGTTAAGGTAAGTGTTAGGATTAGGGTTAGTGTTAGGGTTAGGTTGAGGGTGAGGGTTAGGTTGAGGTTTAGGGTTAGGGTTAGGGTTAGGGTTAGTGTGAGGGTTAGTTTTAGGGTTAGGGTTAGTGTTAGGATGAGGATAAGTGTTAGGTTTAGGATATGGGTTAGGGTGAGTGTTATGGTAAGTGTGAGGGTTAGGATTAGGGTTAGGATTATGGTTACGGTTAGGTTTAGGGTTATGGTTATGGTGAGGGTGAGGGTGAGGGTTAGAGTTAGGTTGAGGTTAGGGTTATAGTTAGGGTTTGGGTGAGGTTTAGGTTTATAGTTAGGCTTAGGGTGAGGGTTAGGGTTATGGTTAGGGTGAGAGTTAGGGGGAGGGTTGAGGTTAGGTTTAGAGATAGGATTAGGATTAGGTTGAGGGTGAGTGTGTGTGTTAGGGTTAGGTGTAAGGTTAGGCTTAGGTTTAGGCTGAGGGTGAGGGTGAGGTTGAGGGTTAGGGAGAGGGATAGGGTTAGGGTTAGGGGGAGGGTTAGTATGAGGGTTAGGGTTAGGATTAGGTTTAGGGTAAGGTCTCGGGTGAGGGTGAGGTTTAGGGTTAGGGTTAGGGTGAGGTTTATTGTTAGGGTTAGGGTTATGGTGACGGTGACTGTGAGGGTTAGGTTTAGCGTTAGGTTTAGGGTGAGGCTTAGTGTGAGGTTTAGGGTTAGGGTTAGTGTTAGTTTTAGGGTTAGGGTAAGGGTGAGTGTTAGGTTGGGGGTGAGGGTTAGGGATAGGTTTAGGATTAGGATTAGGGTTAGGGTTAGGCTGAGGGTGAGGGTGAGGGTGAGGGTTAGGGTGAGAATGAGGGTTAGTGGTAGGGTGAGGGCTAGGGTGAGAGTGAGGTAAGGAATAGGGTTAGAGTGAGGGTGAGCTTTAGGGTGATGGTTAGAGTTAGTGTTTGATTTAGTGTTAGTGTTAGTGTGAGGGTAAGTGTTAAGGTGAGGGTTAGGTTTAGGGTGAGGGTTATTGTTAGGGTTAGGGTTAGGGTAACGGTATGGTGAGGGTGAGGTTGAGAGTTAGGGTTAAGGTTAGGATGAGGTTTAGGTTTAGGTTTAGGGTTAGGGTAAGGGTTACCGTTAGGTTTAGGTTTAGGTTGAGGTTTAGGGTTTGGGTTAGGGTTAGAGTTAGGTTTAGGGTGAGCGGGAAATTTAGGGTTAGAGTTAGGGTTAGGGTGATGTTTAGGTTGAGGGTTAGGGTTAGTGTTAGCGTTAGGGTTACGGTGAGAGTTAGGGGGAGGGTTAGTGTTAGGGTTAAGGTTAGGTTTAGGATTAGGTTTAGGGTGAGGGTGAGTGTGTGTGTTAGGGTTAGGTTTAGGGTTCGGCTCAGGGTTAGGCTGAGGGTGAGGTTGAGGGTGAGGGTTAGGGTTAGGGTGAATGTTAGGGTTTGGGATAAGTTTAGGGTTAAGGGGAGGGTTAGGGTAAGGGTTATGGTGAGGCTTAGGGTTAGGGATAGGTTGAGGGTTAGGGTTCGGATTACGGTTAGTGTGAGGGTGAGGTTTAGGGTTAGCATTAGTGTTAGGGTGAGGCTGAGGGTGAGGGTTAGTGTTAGGGTTAGTGTTAGATTTTGGGTTAGGGTGAGGGTTAGGGTTAGGGTGAGGGTTAGGCTTAGGGATAGGATTAGGTTTAGGGTAAGGTTTAGGGTGAGTGTGAGGGTTAGGTTTAGGATTAGGGTTAGGCTAGGTTTAGACTGAGGGTGAGCATGAGGTGAGGGTTAGGGTTAGGTTGAGGGTTAGGTTCAGGGTTAGGGTGAGACTTAGGGTTTGGGTTAAGTTGAGGTTTAGGGTGAGTGTTAGGGTAAACATTAGGTTTAGGGTGAGGTTTAGGGTTAGGCTTAGGGTGAGGGTTAGGATGAGGATTAGGATTAGGATTAGGGTTAGGGTGAGGGCTAGGGTGAGGATGAGGGTTCGGCTTAGTGTTAGGATGAGGTTTAGGTTTTTTGTTATGGTTAGGGTGAGGGTTAGGATGAGAATTAGGGTTACGGTGATGTGAGGGTTAGGGTTAGGGTAAGGTTTAGGGTTAGTATTAGAGTTAGGGTGAGGGTGAGTGTTAGTATTAAGGTTAGGGTTAGGGTTAGGTTTAGGTTTAGGTTTAGGGTTAGGATTGGTGTTATTGTTAGGGTTATTGTTAGAGTAACATTGAGAGAGAGGGTGAGGGTGAGTGTGAGGCTTAGTGTGAGGGATAGGGTGAGGTTTAGGGTTAGGGTTAGGATTAGGGTTAGGGTTAGGGTGAGGTTTAGGGTTAGATTTAGGTTTAGGGGGAGTGTTAGGTCGAGGGTTAGGGTTAATGTTAGTGTTAGGGTTAAGGTGAGGTTGAGGGTTAGTTTGAGGTTTAGGGTTAGGGTTATGGTTAGTGTTAGGGTTAGGGTGAGTGTGAGGGTGAGTGTGAGGTTTAGGGTTAGGGTTCGGCTTAGGCTTAGGGTTAGGCTGAGGGCTCGGGTGAGGGTGAGGGTTAGGGTAAGGCTTAGGCTTAGGCTTAGGTTTAGGCTGAGGGTGAGGTTGAGGGTGAGTGTTAGGGTTAGTGTGATGGTTAGGTTTACGGTTAGGGTGAGGGTTAGGATGAGGTTTAGGGTTAGGGTGAGGTTAGAGTGAGGATAATGGTAAGGATAAATGTGAGGTTTATGCTGAGGTTGCGGGTTAAGATAAGGGTGAGGGTTAGGATGAGCTTTAGGGTTAGTGTAAGGGTTAGGTTTAACGATAGGATGAGGGTTAGATTGAGGATTGGTGTTTGGGTTAATGTGAGGTTTAGGGTTACCTTGAGGGTCAGGATTATTGTGAGGGTGAGGGTTAGTATTAGGTTTAGGGTTAGGGTTAGAATTATGGTGAGGGTTAGGATTAGGGTTAGGCTTATGCTTACAGTTAGGCTGAGGTTGAGGCTGAGGATGAGGGTTATGGTTATGGTTAGGGTTAGGGTTAGGGTAAGTGTTATTGTTTGGGTTAGGGTTAGAGTTATGGTGAGGTTGAGGGTGAGCATGAGGTTAAGGGTTAAGGTGAGATTGAATATTATGGTTAGGGTTAGAGTTAGGGTGAGGGTGTCGGTAAGGTTAAAGTTGAGGGTTAGGCTGAGGGTGAGGGTTACAGTAAGGGTGAGTTTTAGGGTTAGGGAGAGGGTTAGGATTAGGGTTAAGTTTAGGGTTAGTTTTAGGGTTAGGGTAAGGGTTACGGTGAGGGTGAGGGTTAGGGTTAGGTTGAGGGTTAGTGTTAGTATTAGGGTTAGCATGAGGGTGAAGTTTAGGGTTAGTGTTAGGGTGAGGGTTAGGATGAGGGTTAGGGTTAGGATTAGGGTTAGGGTGAGGGCTAGTTTGAGGTTGAGTTTTAGTGTTAGCTTTAGAGTGAGGTTTAGGTTTAGGGTTAGGTTTAGGGTTAGGGTGAGGGCTAGTGTTAGGGTTGGGTTTAGAGTTAGGGTTCGGTTTAAGTTTAGGGTTAGGTTGAGGATTAGGGTAAGGGTTATGGTGAGGGTGAGGGTTAGGGTTAGTTTGATTGTTAGTGTTAGGATTAGGGTTCGTGTGAGGGCTAGTTTGAGGTTGAGCTTTAGCGTTTTTGTAAGGGTGAGGTTTAGGGCCAGCGTTAGGTTTAGGGTTAGGGTGAGGGTGAGGTTTACGGTTAGCTTTAGAGTTAGGGTGAGGCTGAGATTGAGGGTTAGGTTTAGGGTTAGTGTTAGAGTAAGGGTTAGGGTGAGGGTTAGGTTGAGGGTGAGGGTTAGGCTTAAGGTTAGGATTAGGATTAGCATAAGGGTTAGTGTCAGGGTGAGGGTTAGGGTTAGGGTTATAGGGAGGGTTAGGTTTAGTGTGAGAGGTATGGGTATGGTGAGGTAAGGGTTAGGTTGAGGGTTAGGGTAAGGTTAAGGGTTATGGTGGGGGTTAGGGTGAGGGATGGGGTTAGGGTTAGGGTTATGTTTATGATGAGGGTTAGGGTGAGGGTGAGGGTTAAGGTGAGGGTGAGGGTTAGGGTGACGGTGAGGGTGAGGGTTAGGGTGAGGCTGAGGGTTAGGATTAGGGTTAGGATGCGGGCTAGGGTGAGGGTGAGGCTTAGGGTTAGGGTTAGTGTTAGGTTGATGGTTAGGTTAGGGTGAGGGTTCGCTTGAGGTGTATGTTTAGGGTTAGGTTTAGGGTAAGGGTAAAGGTTAGGATGAGTTTTAGGGTGAGGATGAGGTTTAGGGAGAGGGTTAGGGTTAGGATGAGGGTTAGGTTTAGGATTAGAGTGAGGGAATGTGTTAGGGTGAGTTTTAGTGTGAGGGTTAGTGTTAGGGTGAGGGTTAGGGATCCGGTTAGGGTTAGGGTTAGGGTGACGGTGAGGGTGAGGGTTAGTTTCAAGGTTAGGTTCAGGGTGAGGGTGAGGTTCCGTTTTAGGATTAGGGTTAGGGTTAGGGTTAGGTTGAGGGTTAGGTTTACCATTCGGTTGACGTTTACGGTTAGTGTGAGGGTTGGGTGAGCGTGAAGGTAAGGGTTAGGGTGAGGGTTAGGGTGAGGGTGAGACTTAGGGTTAGTGTTAGCGTTAGGGTGGGTGTTAGTGTGAGGGTAAGGGTTAGGGTTAGGTTTAGGGTTAGTGTGAAGTTTAGGGTTTGGGTGAGGGTTAGGGTTAGTGTGAGGGGTAGGATGACGGTGAGGGTAAGGGTTAGGGTGAGGGTCAGGGTGAGGCTGAGGTTTAGGGTTATTGTTAGTCTTAGAGTTACGGTTAGGTTTAGTTTGAGGGATAGGGTGAGGGTTAGGGTTAGGAATAGTGTTAGGATGAGGGCTAGGGTGAACGTGAGTGTTAGGGTTAGAGTTAGGGTTAGGGTGAGAGTTAGGGTTAGGATGAGGGTTCGGGTGAGGGGTAGGTTTAGGGTTAGGGTTAGGGTGAGGGAAAGTTTTTGGGTGATGTTTAGGGTGAGAGTGAGGTTTAGGGAGAGGGTTAAGGTTAAGGTGAGGTTTAGGGTGAGGGATAGCATTAGGATTAGTGTGAGGGTATGTGTGAGAGTGAGGGTTAGGGTTAGGGTTAGGATGAGTGTTTGGGATAGGGTTAGGGTTGGGGTGACGATGAGGGTGAAGGTTACTTTTAGGGTTAGGTTCAGGGTGAGAGTGAGGTTCAGGGTTAGGATTAGGGTTAGGGTTAGTGTTAGGCTAAGGGTGAGGGTAAGGCTGAGGGTTAGGGTTAGGGTGAGGGTGAGGGTTAGGGTTAGGTTTAGGGTTAGGATTAGGGTTAGGGTTAGGGTGAGAGTAAGGGCTATGGTGAGGTTTAGGGTTTAGGTTAGTGTTCGGGTTAGCATGAGGGGGAGGAAGAGGTTTAGGTTTAGAATTAGGGTTAGGTTTACAGTTAGGCTTAGTGTGAGGGTCATGGTGAGTGTGAGGCTTAGGGTGAGGGTTAGGGTTAGGTTTAGGGTGAGGGTTAGGGTTAGGGTGATACTTAGGGTGAGGGTGTGGGTTATGGTGAGGGTGGCGGTTCGGGTGAGTGTGAGGGTTAGGGTGTGGGTTAGGGTTAGGATGACTGTGAGGGTTAGGGTGAGGGTGAGGGTGATGGTGAGGGTTAGCATTAGGGTGAGGGTTAGGGTTAGGTTTAGGGTGAGGGTGAGGTTTAGGGAGAGGGTTAGGGTTAAGGTGAGGGTTAGGGTGAGTGATAGCGTTAGGATTAGAGTGAGGTTATGTGTTAGAGTGAGGGTTAAGGTTAGGGTTATTATGAGGGTTATGGATAGTGTTAGGGTTAGGGTTGGGGTGACGATGAGGATGAGGGTTAGTTTTAGGGTTAAGTTCAGGGTGAGGGTGAGGTTCAGGGTTAGGATTAGGGTTAGGGTTAGGGTTAGGCTAAGGCTGAGGGTAAGGCTGAGGGTTAGGTTTAGGGTGAGGGTGAGGGTTAGGGTTAGTGATAGGATGAGGGTTAGGGAGAAGTTAGGGTTAGGGCTAGGGTGATGGTAAGGTTTAGGGTGAAGTTTAGGGTGAGAGTGAGGTTTAGGGAGAGGGTAAGGGTTAAGGTGTTGGTTAGGGTGAGCGTTAGTGTTAGGGTTAGGGTGAGGGTAAGAGTTAGTGTGAGCGTTAGGGTGAGGGTTGAGGATAGGGTGAGGTTTAGGTATAGGGTTAGGGTTAGGGTTAGGGATATGCTGAGGGTGAGGGTGAGGTTTAGGTTTAGGGTAATCTTTAGGGTTTTGGCGAGGTTTAGTTTAGGATTAGTATGATGATTAGGCTGAGGTGTGGGGTTAGCATAAGGGTTAGGGTGAGGGTTAGGGTTAGGGTTAGGGTTAGGGTTATTGTTAGGGTTAGGCTTAGGGTTAGGGTGAGGGTGAGGGTGAGGATAAGGGGTAGGATTAGGTTTAGGAATAGGGTTATTGTTAGGGTTCGGAATAGCATTAGCGTGAGGGTGAGGGTTAGGATTACTGTGAGGGTTAGGTTTAGGGTTAGGTTTAGAGTGACGGTAAGTGTTAGGGTAAGGTTGAGCTTTAGGGTTAGCATTAGGGTTAAGTTAGGGTTAGGGTGATGGTTAGGGTTAGGGTTAGGGTTAGGGTGAGGGTGAGGGTGAGGGTTAAGATTAGGGTGAAGGTTAGGTTTAGGGTGAAGTTTAGTGTTAGGTTTTGGGTTAGGGTGAGGGTGAGGGTGAGGGTGACGTTGAGGGTGAGGGGATAGGTTTATGGTAAGGGAGAGGGTGAAGATGAGGATTCGGGTTAGAATTATGGTTCGGGTTAGGGTGAGGTTGAGGGTTAGGTTTACAGTTAGGTTGAGGTTTCGGGTTTGTGTGAGGTTTGGGTGAGCGTGAGGTTAAGGGTTAGTGTGAGGGTTAGGGTGCGGGTGAGACTTAGGTTTTGGGTTAGAGTTAGGGTGAGGGTTAGTGTGAGGATAAGGGTTAGGGTTAGGTTTAGGGTTAGTGTGAGGATTAGGGTTAGGGTGAGGTTTAGGGTTAGTGTGAGGGGTAGGATGACGGTGAGCATAAGGGTTAGGGTGAGGGTTAGGGTGAGGCTGAGGATTAGGGTTATTGTTAGTGTGAGGGTGAGGATTAGGGTTAGGCTGAGGGTGAGGGTGAGGGTGAGGTTGAGGGTTAGGGTGATGTTTAGGGTTAGGGTGAAGATTAGGTTTAGGTTTAGGTTTAGGATGAGGATTAGCCTGAGAGGTGGGGTTAGTTTTAGGGTTAAGGTGAGGGTTTGGGTTAGGGTTATTGTTAGGGTTAGGGTTAGGGTCAAGGTTAGCGTGAGGGTGAGGGTGAAGTTTAGGGTTAGGGATAGGATTATTGTTAGGGTTAGGGTAAGGGTGAGGGTTAGGTTTAAGGTTGTGTGAGGGTTAGGGTTAAGGTGAGGTTTAGGGTTCGGTTTTGGGTTAGGGTGAGGTTGAGGGTGAGGGTGAATTTGAGGGTGAGGGTGAGGGTTAGGGTTAGTGTTAGGTTTAGGTTTTGGCTTAGTGTGAGGGTTGGGTGAGTGTGAGTTTAAGGGATAGGGTGAGGGTTAAGGTGATGGTGAGAGTTAGGTTTAGGGTTAGGGTTAGGGTGAGGATTAGGGTTAGGGTTAGTGTGACGGTTAGGGTTAGTGTGAGGGATAGGGTGACTGTGAGTTTAAGGGTTAGGGTGAGGCTGAGGGTTAGGTTGATTGTTAGTGTTAGGGTCAGGGTTAGGGTTAGGTTTAGATTTATGGTGGGGGTTAGTATGAGGGTTGGGTTTAGGGTTAGGTTTATGGTTAGGATGAGGTTTAGGGATAGGGTGAGGTGAAGGTTAGGGTGAGGGTTAGGAATAGTGTTAGGGATAGGGTTAGGGATATGATGAGGGCTAGGGTGAGGGTGAGGATTAGGGTTAGGGTTCGGGTTCGGGTGAGGGGTAGGTTTAGGGTTAGGTTTAGGGTGAGGGTAAAGATTCGGGTGAGGTTTAGAGTGAGGGTGAGGTTTGGGGAGAGAGTGAGGGTTAGGGTGAGGGATAGCGTTAGGTTTAAGGTGAGGGTATGTGTTAGAGTGAGGGTTAGGTTTAGGGTTAGGATGAGGGTTAGGGATAGGCTTAGGGTTATGGTTGGGGTGACGATGAGGGTGAGGGTTAGTTTTAGGGTTATGATCAGGGTGAGGGTGAGGTTCAGTGTTAGGATTAGTGTTAGGGTTAGGGTTAGGCTGAGGGTGAGGGTAAGGCTGAGGGTTAGGGTTAGGGTGAGGGTGAGGGTTAGTGTTAGGTTTAGGTTAAGGGTTAGGGTTAGTGTGAGGATTAGGGTTAAGTTTAGCGTGAGAGTGAGGGTTATGGTGAGGTTTAGGGTTAAGGTTAGCGTTAAGGTTAGCATGAGGGTAAGGGAGAGGTTTAGGTTTAGAATTATGGATAGGTTTACGCTTAGGGTTAGGGCGAGGGTCATGGTGAGGGTGAGGCTTAGGGTGAGGGTTAGGGTTAGAGTGTTTCTTATGGTGAGGGTGTGGATTATGGTGGTGGTGACAGTTAGGGTGAGAGTGAGGGTTAGTGTGTGCGTTAGGGTTAGGGTGACGGTGAGTGTTAGGGTGAGGGTTCGGGTTCGGGTTAGGATTAGGGTTATGGTTAGGGTTAGGGTTAGTGTGAGGATTAGGTTTAGGTTTAGGTTTAGGGTGAGGGTAAAGGTTAGAGATAGGGTTAAGGTAAGGTTTAGTGTGAGGGTTAGGGTGAGTGTTAGGGTAAAGTTTAGGTTTAGTGTTAGGGTTAGGGTGAGGGTGAGGGTTAGGGTTAGGTTTAGGGTTAGGGTGAGGGTGAGGGTTAGGGTTAGGGATAGCTTTAGGGTAAGCATGAGTGTGAAGGAGGGAGTTAAGTTTAGGATTAGGGTTAGGTTTACGGTAAGGGTTAGGGTTAGGGTGATGATAAGGGTGAGGCTTCAGGTCAGGATTAGGGTTAGGGTAAGGGTGAGGGTTAGTGTTAGGGTGATATTTAGGGAAAGGGTGGTGGTTAATGTGAGGGTGAGGGTTAGGGTGATGGTGAGGATTAGGGTTTGGGTGAGGGTTAGGGTGACAGTGAGGATTAGGGTGAGGGTTAGGTTTAGTATTAGGGTGAGGGTTAGGGTTAGTATTAGGGTGAGGGTTTGGGTTAGGGTTATGTTGATGGTGAGGTTTAGGGTTAGGGTTATGTTGAGGATGAGGGTTAGGGTGAGGGTTAGGGTTTGGTTAGCATTAGGGTTAGCATGAGGGTGAGGGAGAGGGTTAGATTTAGGATTAGGATTAGGTTTGGGGTTAGGATTAGGGTGAGGTTGATGGTGAGGGTGAGGCTTAGGGTCAGCTTTAGGGTTAGGGTTAGGTGAGGATTAGTGTAAGGGTTATATTTAGGGAAAGGGTGAGGGTTAGGAGGAGGGTGAGTGTTAGGGTGAGTGTGAGGGTTAGGGTTTGGGTGAGGGTTAGTTTTAGTGTGAGGATTAGGGTAAAGGTTAGGGTTATGGTTAGGGTGAGGGTAAGGTTTAGGATGAGGTTGAAGTTGAGAGTGAGGTTTAAGGAGAGGGTTAGGTTTAAGGTGAGGGTTAGGGTGAGGGTTACGGTTAGGGTTAGGGTGAGGGTATGTGTTAGGGTGAGGGTTTGGGTGAGGATTAAAGTTAGGGTGAGGGTTAGGGATAGGGTTAGGGTTAGGGTAAGGATGAGGGTGAGGGTGAGTGTTAGGGTTAGGGTTAGGTTTAGGGTGATGGTGAGGTTCATAGTTAGAATTAGGTTTAGGGTTAGGGTTTGGCTAGGGTGAGGGTGAGGGTGAGGGTTAGGGTTAGGGTGATCTTTAGGGTTAGGGCAAGGTTTAGGATTAGGTTTAGGTTTAGGATGAGGATTAGGCTGAGGGGTGGGGTTAGGATTAGGGTTAGGGTGAGGTTTAGGTTTAGGGTTATTGTTAGGGTTAGGCTTAGGTTTAGAGTTAGTGTTAGGGTGAGGGTGAATATGAGTGTGAGGATTAGGCTTAGGAATATGGTTTTTGTTATGGTTAGGTTTAGCGTTGGGGTGAGGGTGAGGGTTAGTTTTAGGTTTAGCATTAGGATTATTGTTAGGGTTAGGGTTAGGGTGAGGGTGAGGGTTAGGTTTAGAGTTAAGTTTAGGGTGAGGTTAAAGGTTAGGGTGAGTGTTCGGGTAAGGTTGAGCTATAGGGTTAGCATTAGGGTTAGGGTTAGGGTTAGGGTGAGGGTTAGGGTTAGGTTTAGGGTTAGGGTTAGGGTGAGGGTGAGGGTTAGGGTTAAGTTTAGGGTGAGAGTTAAGTTTAGGGTGAGGGTTAGGGTTAGATTTAGTGTTAGGGTGAGGGTGAGGGTTAGGATGAGGGTGAGGTTGCGGGTGAGGGTTAGGTTTAGGTTAAGGGAGAGGGTGAAGATGAGGTTTAGGGTTAGGATTAGGGTTAGGGTTAGGATGAGGTTGAGGGTTAGTTTAACGGTTAGGTTGAGGTTTAGGGTTAGGGTGAGGTTTGGGTGAGCGTGAGGGTAAGGGTTAGGGTGAGGGTTAGGGTGAGGGTGAGACTTAAGTTTAGGGTTAGTGTTAGGGTGAGGGTTAGTATGAGGGTAAGGGTTAGGTTTTGGTTTAGGGTTAGGGTTAGGGTTAGGGTTAAGGTGAGGTTAAGCATTAGGTTTAGAGTTATGGTGGGGGTTAGGGTGATGCTTGGGGTTACGGTTAGGGTTTTGTTTAGCACGAGGGTTAGGGTTAGGGTGAGGGTTAGGGTGAGTGTGAGGGTTAGGGTGAGGTTGAGGGTTAGGGTTAGGGTGAGGTTTAGGGTTAGTATTCGGGTTAGGGTCAGGGCTAGGGTGAGGGTGAGGTTTAGCGTTAGGGTTAGGGTAGGTTGAGGGTTTGGTTTAGCATGATGGTTCTGTTGAGGGTTAGGTTTAGGGTGAGGGTAAAAGTTAGGATGAGTTTTAGGGATAGGATGAGGTTTAGGCAGAGGTTTTGGGTTAAGATGAGGGTTAGGTTTAGGATTATGGTGAGGGTATGTGTTAGGGTGATTGTAAGGGTGAGGGTTAGGGTGAGGGTGAGGTTTAGGGGTAAGGTTAGGGTTAGGGTTAATGTGACGGTGAGGGTTAGGGTGAGGGTTCGGGTTCGGGTGAGTGTTAGCATTAGGGTGAGGGTTAGGGTTAGGTTAGGGTTAGGGAGAGGGTTAGGATTAGGGTTATGGTTAGGGTTAGGGTTATTGTGAGGATTAGTTTTAGGGTTGGGCTGAGGGTAAGGATTAGGGTTAGGGTTAGGGTAAGTTTTAGTGTGAGGGTTAGGGTTAGAGCGTGGGCTAGGTTTAGTGTGAGTGTTAGGGTGAGTGTTAGGGTGAAGGTTAGGTTTAGTTTTAGGGTTAGGGTGAGGGTGAGCGTTAGGGATAAGTTTAATGTTAGGGTTAGGGTTATTGTTAGGGTTAGGGTTAGGTTTAGGGTTAGGGTGAGGGTGAGTGTTAGGGTTAGGGATAGCATTAGGGTAAGCATGAGGGTGAAGGAGGGAGTTAAGTTTAGGATTAGAGTTAGGTTTACGATTATGCTTAGGGCTAGTGTGATGGTTAGGCTGAGGCTTCAGGTCAGGATTAATTTTAGGGTTAGGGTGAGGGTTAGTGTTAGGGTGATATTTAGGGAAAGGGTGAGGGTTAAGGTGAGGTTGAACGTTAGGGTGATTGTGAGGGTTAGGGTTTGGGTGAGGGTTAGGTTGAAGGTGAGGGTTAGGGTTAGCATTATAGTGAGTGTTAGGGTTAGTGTTATGTTGAGAGTGAGTTTTAGGGTTAGGATTATGTTGAGGGTGAGGGTTAGGGTGAGGTTTAGGGTTAGGGTTAGCATTAGGGTTAGCGTGAGGGTGAGGGAGAGGGTTAGGTTTAGCATTAGGGTTAGGTTTGGGGTTAGGCTTAGTGTGAGTGTGATGGTGAGGGTGAGGCTAAGGGTCAGGTTTAGGGTTAGTGTTAGGGTGATGGTTAGGCTTAGGCTTCAGGTCAGGGTTAGGGTTAGGGATAGGGTGAGGGTTAGTGTTAGGGTGATAATTAGGGAAAGTGTGAGTGTTAAGGTGAGGGTGAGGGTTAGGGTGATTGTGAGGGTTAGGTTTTGGGTGAGGGTTAGGGTGACGGTGAGGGTAAGGGTGAGGGTGAGGGTTAAGGTTAGCATTAGCGTGAGCGTTAGGGTTAGGGTTATGTTGAGGGTGAGTTTTAGGGTTAGGGTTATGTTGAGGGTGAGGGTTAGGGTGAGGGTTAGGGTTAGGGTTAGCATTAGGTTTAGCGTGAGGGTGAGGGAGAGGGTTAGGTTTAGGATTATGGTTAGGTTTGGGGTTAGGCTTAGTGTGAGGGTGAGGCTAAGGGTCAGGGTTAGGGTTAGTGTTAGGGTAAGGGTTAGTGTAAGGGTGATATTTAGGGAAAGGGTGAATCTTAGGGTGACGGTGAGGGTTAGGGTGAGGGTGAGGTTTAGGGTAAGGGTTAACATTAGGGTGAGGGTTAGTGTTAGGGTTAGTTTTAGTGTGAGTATTAGGGTTAGGGTTAGGGTGATGGTTAGTGTGAGGGTAAGCTTTAGGGTGAGGTTTAGGTTGAGAGTGAGGTTTAAGGAGAGGGTTAGGTTTAAGGTGAGGGTTAGTTTGAGGGTTAGGGTTAGGATTAGGGTGAGGGTATGTGTTAGGGTGAGGGTTAACATTAGGGTGAGGTTTTGGGATACGGTTAAGGTTAGGGTTAGGTTGATGGTGAGGGTGAGTGTTAGTTTTAAAGTTAGGTTCAGGGTGAGGGTAAGGTTCATGGTTAGTATTAGCGTTAGGGTTAGGGTTAGACTAGGGTGAGGGTGAGGGTTAGGGTTAGGGTTGGGGTGATCTGTAGGGTTCAGGCGAGGTTTAGGATTAGGTTTAGGTTTAGGCTGAGGATTAGACTGAAGGTTGGGGTTAGGATTAGGGTTAGGGTTAGGGTTATTGTTAGAGTTAGGCTTAGGGTTAGATTGAGGGTTAAGGTGAGGGTGAGGATGAGTGTTAGGATTAGGCTTAGGAATAGGGTTTTTGTTAGGGTTAGGGTTAGCGTTAAGGTTAGTGTGAGGGTGAGGGTTAGGTTTAGGGTTAGCATTAGGATTATTGTTAGGGTTAGGGTTAGGGTGAGGGTGAGGGTTAGGTTTAGTGTGAGGGTTAGGTTAAGGGTGAGGGTAAGGGTTAGGGTGAGGGTTAGGGTAAGGTTAAGCTTTAGGGTAAGCATTAGTATTAGGGTTAGGCTTAGTGTGAGGGTTAGGGTTAGGTTTAGGGTGAGGGTGAGGGTGAGGGTTAGGGTGAGGGTGAGGTTGAGGGTGTGGGTTAGGTTTAGGATAAGGGAGAGGGTGAAGATTAGGTTTAGGTTTAGGATTAGGGTTAGGGTTAGGGTGAGGTTGAGGGTTAGGGTTACCATTAGGTTGAGGTTTAGGTTTAGTGTGAGGGTAGGGTGAGCATGAGGGTAAGGGGTAGTGTGAGGGTTGGGGTGAGGGTGAGACTTAAGGTTAGGGTTAGTGTTAGGGTGAGGGTTAGTGTGAGGGTAAGGGTTAGGGTTTGGTTTAGGGTTAGAGTGAGGATGAGGGTTAAGGTTAGTGTTAGGGGGACGGTTAGGGTTAGTGTGAGGAGTAGGGTGAAGGTGAGGGTAAGGGTTAGGGTGAGGGTTAGGGTTAGGTTTAGGGTTATGGTGGGGGTTAGGGAGAGGTTTGGTGTTAAGGTTAGGGTGATGTTTAGGATGAGGGTTAGTGTGAGGGTGATGGTTAAGGTGAGGGTTAGGGTTAGGTTGAGGTTGAGGGTTAGGGTGAGGGATTGGGTGAGGTGTACGTTTAGGTTTAGGTTTAGGGTGAGGGTAAAGGTTAGGATGAGTTTTATGGTGAGGATGAGGTTTAGGGAGAGGTTTAGGGTTAGGTTGAGGGTTAGGGTTAGGATTAGGGTGAGGGTATGTTTTAGGGTGAAGGTTAGGGTGAGGGTTAGGGTTAGGGTGAGGGTTAGGGATATGGTTAGGGTTATGGTTACAGTGACAGTGAGAGTGAGTGTTAGTATTAAGGTTAGGATTAGGGATATGGTTAGGTTTAGGGTTAGGGTGACGGTGAAGGTTAGGGTTAGGGTTAGGGTTAGGGTTAGGGTGAGGGTAAGGTTTAGGGTGAGGTTTAGGGTGAGGGTGAGGGTGAGGTTTAGGGTGAAGGTTAGGGTGAGGATTAAGGTGAGGGTGAGTGTATGTGTTAGATTGAGGGTTAGGTTGAGGGTTAGGTTTAGGGTGAGGGTTAGTGATAGGTTTACGGTTAGGTTTAGGGTGAGGGTGAGGGTGAGGGTTAGGGTTAGGTTCAGGGTGAGGGTGAGGTTCAGGGTTAGGATTAGGGTTTGGGTTATGGTTACGGTTAGGCTGAAGGTGAGGGTGTGGGTGAGGTTTAGGGTTCGGGAGAGGGTGAGGATTAGGGTGAGTTTTAGTGTGTGGGTTAGTGTTAGGGTTAGTGTGAGGATTAGGGTTAGGGTTATGGTGAAGGTAAGGGTTACGGTTAGATTTAGGGTAAGGTTTAGTGTTACGGTTATGGTGAGAGTTTGGGTTATGTTTAGTGTGAGTGTTAGGGTGAGGTTTAGGTTTAGTGTTAGCTTTAGGGTGAGGGTGAGGGTTAGGTTGAGTGTGAGGGTTAGGGTTAGGGTTTGGGAGAGGGTTAGGGTGAACGTGAAAGTTAGGGTGAGGGTGAGACTTAGAGTTAAGGTTCAGGTTAGTGTGAGGATAAGGGTTAGGGTTAGGTTTAGGGTTAGTGTGAGGATTAGGGTTAGGGTGAGGGTTAGAGTTATGGTGAGGGTGAGGGTTAAGTTTAAGGTTGTGTGAGGGTTAGGGTTAGGGTGAGGATTAGGGTTAGGTTTTGGGTGAGGGTGAGGGTGAGTGTGAGGGTGAGGGTTAGGGTTAGGCTTAAGCTTAGTCTTGGGCTTAGGCCGAGCATGAGGGTGAGGGTTAGGGTTCGGGTTAGGGTGAAGTTTAGATTGTGGTTTAGGGTTAGGATTAGGGTAAGTGTGAGGACTAGGTTTAAGGTTAGGGTGAGGGCTAAGGTTAGGGATAGCATTAGGTTTAGGATTAGGGGTAGGGTGAGGGTGAGTGTGAGGTTTAGGGTTAGGGTTAGGCTTAGAGTTAGGGTGAGGGTTAGGGTTAGGGTTTGGGTTAGTGTGAGGGTGAGGCTGAGGATTAGGGTTAGGTTTAGGGTTAGGTTTAGTGTTAGGTTTATGGTTAGGGTTAGGGTTAGGATTAGGGGGAGGGTATGTTTTAGGTTGAGGGTTAGGGTGTGGGTTAGGGTTAGGGTGAGGGTTAGGGATATGGTCAGGGTTATGGTTAGAGTGATGGTGAGAGTGAGTGTTAGTTTTAAAGTTAGGGTTAGGCTTAGGCTTAGGGATAGTGTTAGGGATACGTTTAGTGTTAGGGTTAGGGTGACGATGAGGTTTAGGGTTAGGGTTAGGGTAAGGTTTAGGGTGATGTTTAGGGTGAGGGTGAGGTTTAGGGTGAGGGTTAGGGTGAGGGTTAGTATGAGGGTGAGTGTATGTGTTAGATTGAGGGTTAGGTTCAGGGTTAGGGTTAGGGTGAGGGTGAGGCTTAGGGTTAGGGTTAGATTCAGGGTGAGAGTGAGGTTCAGGGTTAGGGTTAGGGTGAGGGTTAGGTTGAATTTTAGTTTGTGGGTTTGTGTTAGGGTTAGTGTGGGGATTAATGTTAGGGTTATGGTGAAGGTAAGGGTTAGGTTAAGGTTTAGGGTAAGGTTTAGTGTTAGGGTTATGGTGAGAGTGAGGGTTAGGTTTAGTGTGAGTGTTAGGGTGAGGTTTAGGTTTAGTGTAATCTTTAGGGTGAGGGTGAGGTTTAGGGTGAGTGTGAGGGTTAGGGTTTGGGTGAGGGTTAGGGTGAAGGTGAAGATTAGGTTGAGGGTGAGACTTAGAATTAGGGTTAGGGTGAGGGTGAGGGTTAGTGTGAGGATAAGGGTTAGGGTTAGGTTTAGGGTTATTGTGATGATGAGGGTTAGGGTTAGGCTTAGGGTGAGGGTGAGGGTTAAGTTTAAGGTTGTGTGAGGGTTAGGGTTAGGGTGAGGTTTAGGGTTAGGTTTTGGGTTTGGGTGAGGGCGAGGTGAGGGTGAGGGTTAGGGTGAGGGTGAAGTTGAGGGTGATGGTGAGGCTTAGAGTTAGGGTTAGGTTGAGGTTTAGGCTTAGTGTGAGGGTTGGGTGAGCATGATATTAAGGGATAGGGTGAGGGTTAGGGTTAGGGTGAGGGTTATGTTTAGGGTGAGTGTGAGAGTTAGGGTTATTGTTATGGTTAGGGTTAGAGTTAGGGTTATGGTTAGGGTTATGGTTAGGATTAGGGTTAGAATGAAGTTTAGTTTTAGGGTTTGTGTTAGAGTTAAGGTTAGGGTGAGTGTGAGGGTGAGGGCTAGGGATCAGGTTAGGGTTCTGGTAAGTGTGAAAGTTAGATTGAGTTTTAGGGTTAGGATTAGGGTAAGGGTGAGGGATAGGGTTAGGGTTAGGGTTCTGGTTAGGGTGAAGGTTAGATTGAGGTTTAGGGTTAGGTTGAGAATTAGGGTTAAGGTTAGGGAATGGGTGACAGTTAAGTTTAGGTTTAGGCTGAGGATAAAGATGAGGATTAGGGTTAGGATTAGGCTTAGGGTGAGGGCTAGGGTGAGGTTGATGGTTAGGGTTAGTGTTAGATTAAGGTTTAGGGTTTGGTTTATTGTTAGGGTGAGGTTTAGGTTCAGGATTAGGGTTATGTTGAGGGTGAGGATTAGGGTTAGGGTGAGGGTTAGGGTTGGTATTAGGGTTAGCATTAGGGTGACTGATAGGATTAGGGTTAGATTTAGGGTGCGGGTTAGGTTTAAGGTTAGGATTAGTGTTATTGTTAGGGTCAGGGTTAGAGTTATGGTGAGGGTGAGGGTGAGGGTGGGGGTGAGGGTTAGGGTTAGGGTGAGGTTTAGGGATAGGGTAGAATTAGAGTTAGGGTGAGCTTGAGTTTTAGGGTTAGATTTAGTGTTAGTTGGAGGGTTAGTTCGAGGCCTTGGTTAAGGTTAATTTTAGGGTTAAGGATAGGGTGAATGTTAGGTTGAGGTTTAGGGTTGTGGTTAGGGTTAGGTTTAGGATTAGGGTGAGGCTCACCCTCACCCTAATCCTAATCCTAATCCATAACCCTAATCCTAACCATCACGGTGAGTGTGAGGGTTAGGGTTAGGGTTAGGCTTAGGCTTAAGTTTAGGCTGAGGGTGAGGGTGGGGGTGAGGATTAGGTTTAGGGTGATGGTTAGGATTAGGGTTATGGTGAGGGTTAGGATGAGGATTAGAATTAAAATTAGGGTTAGGGTGAGGTCTAGGGTGAGGGTGATGGTTAGGTTTCGGGTGAGGTTAGGATGAGGTTTAGGGTTAGGGTGAGGTTTAGGGTGAAATTGATGGTAAGGGTAAAAGTGAGGTTTAGGCTGAGGGTGAGGGTTAAGTTAAAGGTGAGGGTTAGGCTTAGGTTTAGGGTTAGGGTGAGGTTTAGATTGAGGATTAGGGTTAGAGTTAGTGTGAGGTTTAGAGTGAGTATGAGGGTTAGGGTTACTGTGAGGGTGAGGGTTAGAATTAGGGTTAGGGTGAGGTCTAGGGTGAATGTGAGTGTTAGGATTAGGGTTATGGTTAGGGTGAGGTTTACAATTAGGCTGAGGGTTAGATTTAGTGTGAGGGTTAGTGTTAGGGTTAGGGTTAGTATTAGGATGAGGTTTAGTGTTAGGGTGAGGGTTAGAGTTAGGGTGAGGGTTATGGTTAGGTTGAGGTTTAGGGTTCTGGTTAGGGTTATTGTTAGGTTTAGGATTAGGGTTCCGGTTCAGGTGAGGATGAGGGTTAGGTTTAGGGTTAAGGTGAAGTTTAGTGTCAGGGTTAGGGTTAGAGTTAGTGTTAGGGTGTGGGTGAGTTATAGGGGTACAGTTAGGTTTAGGATGAGGGTTAAGTTTAATGTGCGGGTTATCATGGGGGTGAAGGTAAGGGTAAAGATGAGGGTTAGGATGAGGGTGAGGGTTATGGTAAGGGTGAGGGTTAGGGTTAGGGTGAGGGATAGTGTTAGGTTTAGGATGAGGGTGAAGGTAATATTGAGGATTAGTGTTAGAGTTAGTGTGAGGTTTAGGGTGAGGATGAGGGTTAGGGTTAGGGTGAGGCTATGGTGAGTTTGAGGGTTAAGGTTAGTGTTAGGGTGAGGTTTAGGTTTAGGGTGATTTTTAGGGTTAGTGTGAGATTTAGTGAGAGGGTTAGTTTTAGTGTTAGGGTGAGGGTAATTGTTAGAGTGAGGGTTAGGGTTAGGGTGAGGGTTAGGTTAGGGTTAGGTTTATTGTTAGGGTTAGGGAAAGGGTTAAGGTTACGGTGAGGGTGAGGGTTAGGGTTAGGGTTAGGATGAGGTTTAGGTTTAGGGTTAGTGTTAAAATGAGGGTTAGGCTGAGGGTTAGGGTTAGGTTTAGGCTTAGGCTTTCGCTTAGTCTTAGGCTGAGCATGAACTTGAGTGTTAGGGTGAGGGTTAGGGTTAGGGATAGGGTTAGGGTGAGGGTTAGGATGTGGTTTCGGATTAGGATAAGTGTAAGGGTGAGAGCTAGGCTGAGGGTTAGGGTGAGGGTTAGGGTAAGGGATAAGGCTTGGTTTAGGATTAGGGTTAGGGTGAGGGTGAGTGTGAGAATTAGGATTAGGGTTAGGGTTAGGCTTAGAGTTAGGATGAGGGTTAAGGTTAGGGTTTGGGTTAGGGTGAGGGTAAGGCTGAGTATTAGGGTTAGGTTTAGGGTTAGGTTTAGGGTTAGTGTTAGGTTTAGGTTTATGGTTAGGGTTAGGGTTACGGTGAGGCTTAGGGTTAGGGTTAAGTTTAGCCTTAGAGTTAGGGTGATGGTTATGGTTAGGGTTTGGGTTAGGGTCAGGGTGAGGCTGAGGATTAGGGTTAGTTTTAGGGTTAGGTTTGGCTTTAGGGTTAGTGTTAGGTTTAGGGTTAGGTTTAGGGTTACCCTGAGGTTTAGGGTTAGGGTTAGGGTTAGGATGAGGGTGAGGTGGGGTTTAGGATTAGTGTTATGTTTAGGGTTAGTCTTAGGGTTAGGGTTATGTTTAGGGTGAAGGTTAGGATTAGGGTTATGGTTATTGTTAGGGTTAGGTTTAGGGTTAAGGTTACGGTGAGGGTGAGGGTGAGGGTTAGTGTTAGGGTTAGGTTGAGGTTTAGGGTTTAGGTTAGGGTTAGACTTAAGTTTAGGGTGAGGGTGAGGTTTAGGGTCAGAGTTAGGTTTAGGGTGAGGGTTAGGTTGAGGGTTAGGGTTAGGGTTAGGTTTAGGGTTAGCGTTAGGGTGAAAGTTACTTGGAGGTTTTGGGTTAGGGAAAGGGTTAGGATTAGGGTAAGGATGAGGGTGCGTGTGTTTGTTAGGGTTAGGTTTTGGGTTAGGAATAGGGATAGGCTGAGGGTGTGGTTGAGGGTGAGGGTTAGGGTTACGGTGAGGGTTAGAGTAAGGGTTAGGTGGAGGCTTAGGATGAGTGTTAGGGTTAGGTTTAGGGTTAGGGTGAGAGCTAGGGTGTGGGTGAAGTTTAGGTTTAGGGTTAGGATGAGGGTTAGGTTTAGGGTTAGGGTGAGAGTTAGGGTTCGGTTTAAGTTTAGGTTTAGGTTGAGAGTTTTGGTGAGGGTGAGGGTTAGGGTTAGGTTGAGGGTTAGGGCTCAGATGAGGGTTATGGTGAGGGTGAGGTTTAGGGTTAGGTTTAGGGTTAGGGTGAAGCTGAGGTTGAGGGTTAAGGTTAGGGTTAGGATTAGGTTTAGGGTAAGGGTTAGGGTGAGTGATAGCATTAGCGTTAGGGTTAGGGTTAGGCTTAGAGTTAGGCTAAGGGTGAGGATTAGGGTGAGGGTTAGGGTTAGGGTGAGTTAGGGATAGGGTTAGGGTGAGAGTTAGGGTTCGGTTAAGTTTAGGGTTAGGGTCAGTGTTAGGGTTAGCGTTACGGTGAGCGTGAGGGTTAGGTTGAGGGTTATGATTAGGGTTAGGGTTAGGGTGAGGGTTAATTTTAGGGTTAGGGTGAAGATAAGGATGAGGATTAGGTTTAACATTAGGGTTAGTGTGAGGGCTAAGGTGATGGTGATGGTTAGGGTTAGTGTTAGATTAAAGTTTGGGTTTATGGTTAGGGTTAGGGTGAGCGTTAGCTTGAGGGTTAGGGTTACGGTGAGGGTGAGGGTTAGGGTTATGATGAGGGTTAGTTTTAGGATTAGGGTTAGGGTGAAGGGGAGTGTTAGGATTAGGGTTAGGTTTATGGTTAGGGTTAGGTTTAGGGTTAGGATTAGTGTTATTGTTAGAGTTAGGATTAGAGTTATGGTGAGGGTGAGGTTGAGTGTTAGGGTTAGGGTTAGGGTGAGGTTTAGGATTAGGGTTAGGATTAGGGTGAGTGTGAGGTTTAGGGTTAGATTTAGGGTTAGTTGGAGGGTTGGGTCGAGGATGAGGGTTAGGTTTAGTTTTAGGATTAAGGTTAGGGTGAGGGTTAGGTTGAGGTTTAGGTTTAGGGTTAGGGTTAGGGTAAGGATTAAGGTGAAGGTGAGTATGAGTGTGAGGGTTAGGGTTAGGCTTAGGCTTAGGCTTAGGGTTAGGCTGAGGGTTAGGGTTGGGGTGAGGATTAGGTTTAGGGTGATGGTTTGGATTAGGGTTATTCTGAGGGTCAGGATGAGGGTTCGAATTAGGATTAGGTTAGGGTGAGGGCTGGGTCAGGGGGAGGGTTAGGCTTAGGATGACGGTTAGGTTTACGTTTAGGGTGAGGGTTAGGATGAGGTTTAGGGTGAGGATGATGGTAAGGGTGAAGGTGAGGTTTAGGCTGAGGGTGAGGGTTAAGTTAAGGGTGAGGGTTAGGGTTGGGTTTAGGGTTATGGTGAGGTTTAGGGTGAGGATGAAGGTTAGGGTTAGTGTGAGGTTGAGGGTTAGAACTAGGGTTAGGGTGAGGTCTAGGTTGAGGGTGAGGGTTAGCATTAGGGTTAGGGTTAGGTTGTGGTTGAGGATTAGGGTGAGGGTTAGGCTGAGTGTGAGGGTTAATGTTAGGGTTAGGGTTAGTGTTAGGATGAGGTTTAGTGTTAGGGTGAGGGTTAGGGTTAGGGTTAGGGTTAGGTTTAGGGTGAGGGTAAGGATGAGGGTTAGGGTTACGTAAGGGTGAGGGCTAGGGTTTGGGTGAAGGTCAGATTTAGGTTTAGAGTTAGGATGAGGGTGAGGGTTAGGATTAGGGTTAGGGTTAGGGTTATTGTTAGGGTTACGGTTACGGTGAGGGTGAGGGTGAGGGTGAGGGTTGGGGTTAGGCTTAGTTTGAGGTTTTTAGTGTTAGCGTTAGGGTTAGAGTTAGGGTTAGGGTGAGGTTAGGGTTAGGGTTACTCTGAGGGTTAGTGTTTGGTTTAGGGTATGGGTTACGGTGAGGGTTGTGGTTAGGGTGAGGGTTAGGATTAGGGTTAGGTTATTGTTAGGGTTAGGTTTAGGTTTTGGGTTAGGGTTAGAGTTAGGATTAGGGTGAGGGTGAGGTATAGAATTAGAGTTAATGTAAGGGTGAGGGTTAGCTTGAATGTTAGGGTTAGGGTTAGTGTTAGGGTTAGGGTTAAGTTTAGGGTGAGGGTGAGGTTAGGGTTGGGGTTATGGGGAGGTTCAGGATGAGGGTTAGGGTTAGGATTAGGGCTAGGTTGAGTGCTAGGTTGAGGGTCAGGTTTAGGCTTAGGGTTAGGGTGAGGTTTAGTTTTAGGGATAGGTTGAGGGTGAGGTTTAGGTTTAGAGTTAGGGTAAGGGTGAGGCTGAGGATGAGGGTTAGAGTTAGGGTTAGTGTTAGCATTAGGGTTAGGGTGAGGTTTAGGATTAGGGTGAGGGTAATGGTGAGGGTTAGGCTTAGGTTTAGGTTACGATTAGGATTAGGGTAAGGGATAGGTTAAGTGAGATGGTTAGGGTTAGGGTTAGGCTTAGGCTTAGGTTTAGGCTGAGAGTGAAGGTGAGTTTGAGGGTTAGGGTTAGGGTGAAAGTTAGGGTTAGGGTTAGGGTGAGACTTAGGATTCGATTATATTTAGGGTTAGGGTGAGGGTTAGGGTTAGGTTTAGGGTTAGGGTGAGGGCTAGGGTGAGGGTGAGGTTTAGGGTTTGTGTTAGGGTAAGGTTTAGTGTTAGGGTTAGGGTTTGAGTTACGGTTAGGATGAGGGTTAGGGTTACTCTGAGGGTGAGGGTTAGTGTTAGGTTGAGGGTTAGTGTTATGATTATGGTTAGGGTGAGGGTGAGTTTTAAGATTAGGGTTAGGGTTAGGGTTAGGTTTATTGTTAGGATTACTGTTATGGTTACTGTTAGGGTTAGAGTTATGGTGATGGTGAGGGTGAGTGTGAGGGTGAGGGTTAGGGTTAGGGTGAGGTTTAGGGTTAAGTTTAGGATTAGGGTTAGGATGACGGGGAGGTTAAGGGTTGGATTTAGGGTTAGTTGTAGGATTAGGTCCAGCGTTAATGTTAGGGTTAGTGTTAGGGTTAAGGTTAGGGTGAGGTTTAGGTTGAGGATTAGTGTGAGGGTTAGTGTGAGATTTAGGGTTTAGGATGAGGTTTAGGGTTAGGGTTAGGTTTAGGATTAATTTTAGTGTTAGGCTTAAGTTGAGGGTTAGTGTGAGGGTGAGGTTTAGGGTTAGGGTTAGGATTTGGATTAGAATTAGGTTTAAGGTAAAAGATAGGTTGAGGGTTAGAGTTAGAGATAGGGTTAGGCTTAGGATTAGGATGAGGGTGAGGTTGAGGGTGAGGGTTAGGGTTATGGTGAGTGTTAGGATCAGGATAAGTGTGAGAGTTAGGATTCAGGTTAAGTTTAGGGTTACGGTGAGGGTTAGGGTAAAGGTTACAGTGAGGGTAAGGGTTAGGGTTAGGTTGAGGGTTAGGGTTAGGCTTAGGGTTAGTGTGAGGGTGAGGGTGAGGGTTACGGTCAGTGTTAGGGTGAGGGTTAGGATGAGGGTTAGGGTTAGGATTAGGTTTAGGGTGAGGGCTAGGGTGAGGTTGAGGTTTAGGTTTAGAGTTAGTGTGAGGTTTAGGATGAGGGATAGGGTTAGGATTAGGGTTAGGCTGAGGGCTCGGTTGAGGGTGAGGGTTAGAGTAAGGGTTAGGCTTAGGCTTAGGGTTAGGCTGAGCATGAGGTTGAGAGTGAGGTTTAGGGTTATGGTGATGGTTAGGTTTAAGGTTAGGGTGAGGGTTAGGATGAGGTTTAGGGTTAGGGTGAGGTTTAGGGTGAGGATGATGGTAAGAGTAAAGGTGAGGTTAAGGCTGAGGTTGAGGGTTAAGATAAGGGTGAGGGTTAGGGTTAGGTTTATGGTTATGGTTAGGGTTAGGATGAGGGTTAGATTGAAGATTAGGGTTAGAGTTAGGGTTAGTGTGATGTATAGGGTGAGGATGAGGGTTTGGGTTATGGTGAGAGTGAGGGTTAGAATTAGGTTTAGGGTGAGGGCTAGGGAGAGGGTGAGGGTTAGAGTTAGGGTTAGGGTTAGGGTGAGGTTTAGGATTAAGGTGAGGGTTAAGGTTAGTGTGAAATTTAGTGTTAGGGTAAGGGTTAGTGTTAGGGTGAGGGTGTTAGGGTCAAGGTTAATGTTAGTGTTAGGGTTATGTTTAGGGTGAGGGTTAGTGTATGGGTTAGGGTTATTGTTAGGGTTAGGGTTAGGGTAACAATTACTGTGAGTGTGAGGCTTAGGGTTAGGGTTAGGGTGAGGTTGAGACAGAGTTGGAGGGTAAGGTTTAGGGTTAGTTTTAGAGTTAGGGTTAGGGTGATGGTTAGGGTGAGGATGAGTGTGAGGGTGAGGGTTAATCTTAGGGTTAGGATTAGGATTAGTGTAAGGGTTCGGGTGAGTGTGAGGGTTAGGGTTAGGCTTAGGCTTAGGCTTAGGGTTCGGCTGAGAGTGACGGTGAGGTTGAGGGTTAGGGTTAGGGTGAGGGTGAGGGCTAGGTTGATGATGAGGGTTATTGTCAGTGTTTGGGTAAGGTTTAGGGTTAGGGTTAGGGTTTAGTTTAGGGTTAGGTTGAGGGTTATTGTTACCGTGAGTTTGAGGGTTAGGGTTAGGTTGAGGGTTAGGGTTAAATTATGCTTAGGGAGAGGGTGAGTGTTAGGATTAGGGTTAGAGTTATGGTTAGGTTTAGGGTTAGGGTTAGGGTTAGGGTGAGGTTTAGGTTTAGGGTTAGGGTGAGGGTGAAATTTAGCGTTAGATTTAGGCTTAGTTGGAGGGTTAGGTCGAGCGTTAATGTTAAGGTTAGTGTTAGGGTTAAGGTTAGGGTGAGGGTTAGGTTGAGGTTTAGGGTTAGCGTTAGGGTTAGGATTAGGCTTAGGGTGAGTTGAGTGTGAGGGTTAGGCTGAGGGTGAGGGAGTGGGTGAGGATTATGGTTAGGGTGATGTTTAGGGTTCCGGTTAATGTGAGGGTTAGGATGAGGGTTAGAGATAGGCTTAGGGTTAGGGTGAGGGCTAGGGTGATGGTGAGGGTTAGGGTAAGTGTTAAGCTTAGTGTTAGGCTGAGCATGTGGGTGAGGGTGAGGTTTAGGGTTAAGTATAGGGTGAGATTTATTGTTAGGGTTAGGGTTAGAGTTAGGGTTAGGACGAGAGTGGGGTTTAGGGGTAGGTTTAGGGTCAGCGTGAGGGTTAGGGTTCGGGTGAGAGTTAGGGTGGGGGTGACGGTAAGGGTAAATGTGAGGGTTAGGATGAGGGTGAGGGTTATGGTAAGGGTGAGGGTTAGGTTTAGGATGAGCTTTAGGGTTAGGGTGAGGGTGAGGGTTAGATTGAGGATTAGTGTTAGGGTTAGTGTGATGTTTAGGATGAGGATGAAGGTTAGGTTTAGGGTGAGGGGTAGGGTGAGGGTGAGGGTGAGGGTTAGATTGAGGACTAGTGTTTGGGTTAGTGTGAGGTTTAGAGTGAGGTTCAGGTTTAGGGTTAGGGTTAGGGTTAGGATTAATTTTAGGGTTAGGCTTAAGGTGAGGGTTAGGGTGAGGGTGAGCTTTAGTGTTAGAGTTAGGATTAGGATTAGGGTTAGGGTTAGGGTGAGTGTGAGGGTTAGTGTTAGGGTTAGGGTTAGCCTTAGTGTTAGGCTGAATGTGAGGGTGAGGGTGAGGGTTACGGTGAGGGTGAGGGTTAGGGTTAGGTTTAGGGTGAGAGTTAGGGTTAGGGTTAGGTTGAGGGTTAGGGTTAGGGTTAGGGTGAAGGTGAGGGTGAGGGTGAGGGTTAGTGTTAGGTTGAGGGTTAAGATGAGTGTTAGGTTTAGGATTAGGTTTAGGGTGAGGGCTAGGGTGAGGGTGAGGTTTAGGGTTAGGTTTAGGGTGAGGTTTAGGGTTAGGGTTAGGGTGAGGGTCAGGTTTAGGGTTAGTGTTAAGGTTAGGGTGAAGCTGAGGGTGAGGGTTAGGGTTAGGGTTAGTGTTAGAGTTAGGGTTACAGTGAGGGTTCGGGTGAGGTTGAGGTTTAGGCTTAGTGTTAGGATTAGGATTAGTGTACAGGTTAGGGTAAGTGTGAGGGTTAGGGTTAGGGTTAGGGTTAGCCTTATGTTTATGCTGAGGGTGAGGGTGAGCGATAGGGTTAGGATGAGAGTTTGTGGTAGGATTAGGGTGAGTGTTAGGGTTCGGGTTATGTTTAGGGATAGGGTGAGGGTTAGGATATGGTGAGGGTTAGGGTTAGTTTGAGTGTTAGGGTTAGAATTAGGATTAGGGTGAGGGTTAGTGTTAGGGTTAGGGTGAGGGTTGGATTAGTATTAGGGTTAGGATTAGGGTTAGGGTGAGGGCTATGGCGAGGGTGAGTGTTACAGTGAGGGGGTAGGGTTAGTGTTAGGGTGAGGATTAGGGTTATGATTTGGGTTAGCGTAAGGGTGAGTTTTAGGGTTAGATTTAGGATTAGGGGGAGGGTTAGGTCGAGGGTTAAGGTTACGGTCAGTGTTAGGGTTAAGGTTATGGTGAAGGTTAGGTTGAGGTTTAGGTTTAGGGTTAGGGTTAGGATTAGGGTTAGGGTGAGTGTATGTGAGGGTTAGGGTTAGGCTTAGGCTTAGGGTTTGGGTTATCCTGAGGGTGAGGTTGGGGGTGAGTATTAGGGTTAGGGTGATGGTTAGGGTTAGGGTTAGGGTGATGGTTACGATGAGGGATAATGTTAGGATTTGTTTTAGTGTCAGGGCTAGTGTGTGGGTGAGGTTTATAGTAAGGTATAGGCTTAGGTTTCGGTTAGGCTGAGCATGAGGTTGAGGGTGAGGGTTAGGGTTATGGTGATGGTTAGGTTTAAGTTTAGGTTGAGGTTTCGGATGAGGTTTAGGGTTAGAATGAGGATGATAATAAGAGTAAATGTGAGGTTTAGGCTGAGGGTGAGGAATAAGATAAGGGTGAGGGTTAGGGTTAGGGTTAGGGTTTGGGTGAGGCTGAAGGTGAGGTTTAGGGTTAGGCTTATTGATAGAGTTAGGGTTAGGGTTAGGGTGAGGTTTAGGATTAGGGAGGGGGAGGGTTGGGGTTAGGGTTAGGATTCAGATAAGGGTTAGGGTGAGTGTGAGAGTTAGGGTTAGGGCTAGGCTTAGGCTTAGGGTTTTGCTGAGCGAGAGGTTGAGCGTGAGGGTTAGGGTTAGGGTGATGGTTAGGATTATGGTTAGGGTGAGGGTTAGGAGGAGTTTTAGGGTTAGGGTGAGGGTTAGGTTGAGGATGTTGGTAAGGGTTAAGTTGAGGTTTAGGCTGAGGGTGAGGGTTACGATAAGGGTGGGGGTTTGGGTTAGGTATAGGGTTAGGGTTATGGTTAGGGTGAGGGTTAGATTGAGGATTAGGGTTAGGGTTAGGGTTAGTGTGAGGTTTAGAGTGAGGATGAGAGTTAGGGTTAGGGTGAGGGTGAGGGTTAGAATTAGGGTTAAGTTGAGGCCTAGGGTGAGGGTGAGGGTTAGAGTTAGGGTTAGGGTTAGGGTGAGGTTTAGGATTAGGGTGAAGGATAGGGATAGTGTGAGGGTTAGTATTAGGGTTAGGGTTAGTATTAGAGTGAGGGTAGGTGTTAGGTTTTGGGTTAGTGTTAGGGTGAGGTTTATGTTTATGGTGAGAGTTAGGGTTAGGGTTAGGGTTATTGTTAGGGTTAGGGTTACGGTTACAGTTATGATGAGGGTGAGGGTTAGGGTAAGGGTTAGGGTGAGGTTTAGTGTTAGTGTTATTGTTAGAGTTAGGTTAAGGGTAAGGGTGAGGTGTAGGGTTAGAGTTAGGGTAAGGGTGAGGCTGAGTTTGAGGGTTAGGTGTAGGGTTAGTTTTAGAGTTAGGGTTAGGTTGAGGGTTTGTGTGAGGGTGAGGGTGAGGGTTAGGCTTAGGGTTAGGATTAGGATTAGGGTTAGTTTTAGGGTGAGTGTGAGCGTTAGGTTTAGTGTTAGGCTTAGGCTTATGGTTAGGCTGAGAGTGAGGTTGAGGTTGAGGTTTAGGGTTAGGGTGAGGGTTAGGGTTAGGGTTAGGGTGACAGTTAGGGTTCAGTTAATTTTACGGTTAGGGTGCGGGTTAGGGTAAGGCTTACAGTGAGGGTGAGGGTGCGGGTTAGGGTAAGGCTTACAGTGAGGGTGAGGGATAGGGTTAGGTTGAGCGTTAGGGTTAGGGTTAGGGTGAGGTTGAGGGTGAGGGTTAGGGTTAGTTTTAGGGTGAGGCTTAGGATGAGTGTTAGGGTTAGGATTAGGATTGGGGTGAGGGGTAGGGTGACGGTGAGGTTTAGGTTTAGGGTTAGGGTGAGGGTGAGTTTTAAGGTTCGAGTTAAAGTTAGGGTGAGGCTGAGGGTGAGGTTTAGTGTTAGGTTCAGTGTTAGTGTTAGGGTGACCTTGAGGGTTAGGGTGAGGGTAAGGGTTAGTCTTAGTGTTAGGTTTAGGTTTAGTGTAAGGGTTAGGGTGAGGGTTAGGGTTAGGGTGAGAGTTAGGGGTAGATTTAGGGTGAGAGTTAGGTTTTGGGTTAAGTTTAGGGTTATGGTGAGGGTTAGGGTTATTTTGAGGGTTAGGGTTAGGCTTAGGATTAGGGCAAGGGTAGGGTTAGGGTTAAGGTTGGCGTTAGGATGAGAAATAGGGTTAGGATTAGGGTTAGGGTGAAGGCTAGGGTGAGGGTGAGGGTTAGGGTTATTGTTTGGGTGAGATTTAGGGTTAGGGTTAGGGTTAGGGTGAGCTTTAGGATGAGGGTTAGGGTTACAGTGAGGGTGAGGTTTAGGGTTAGGGTCCGGGTTAGGGTTAGGATTTTGGTTAGGGTGATGGTGAGTTTTAGGGTTAGATTTAGGGTTAGGTGGAGGTTAAGGTCCAGGGTTAGGGTTAGGATTAGTGTTAGGGTTAAGGTTAGGGTGAGGGTTAGGTTGATGTTATGTGTTAGGGTTATTGTTAGGGTTAGGATTATGGTGAGGGTTAGGGTATGTGAGGGTTAGGGTTATGGTTAGGCTTAGAGTTAGGGTTATGCTGAGGGTGAGGGTGGGGGTTAGGATTAGTGTTAGGGTGATGGTTACGTTTAGGGTTAGGGTGAGGGTTAGGATGGGGGATAGGGTTAGGATTAGGGTTAGGGTGAGTGCTAGGGTGAGGGTGAGGGTTAGAGTAAGGTTTAGGCTTAGGTTTAGGGTGAGGCTGAACTTGAGGTTCAGGGTGAGGGCTAGGGTTAGGGTGATGGTTAGGTTTAAGGTTAGATTGAGGGTTAGGATGAGGTTTAGGGTTAGGGTGAGCTTTAGGGTGAGGATGATGGTAAGGGTAAAGGTGAGGTTTATGCTGAGGTTGAGGGTTAAGATAAGGGTGAGAGTTAGGGTTAGGTTTATGTTTAGGAATAGGTTGAGGGTTAGATTGAGGATTAGGGTTAGGGTTATGGTTAGTGTGAGGTTTAGGGTGAGGATGAGGGTTAGAGTTACGGTGAGGGTGAGGGTTAGAATTAGGGTTAGGATGAGGGCTAGGGTGAGGGTGAGGGTTAGAGTTAGGGTTAGGGTTAGTGTGAGATTTAGTGTTAGGGTTAGGATTAGTGTTAGGGTGAGGGTAAGTGTTAGGGTGAGGATTAATGTTAGGATGAGGGTTAGAGTTATGGTTAGGGTTAGGGTTATTGTTAGGGTTAGGGTTAAGGTTTCTGTGAGGATGAAGGTTAGGGTTAGGGTTAGGGTGAAGTTTAGTGTAAGGGTTAGGGTTAGAGTTAGGGTAAGTTTGAAGCTGAGCTTGAGGGGTAGGTTTAGTATTAGTGTTATAGTTAGGGTTAGAGTTATGGTGAGAGTGAGGGTGAGGGTGAGGGTGAGTGTTAGGTTTGGGTTAGGGTGAGGTTTAGGTTTATGTTTAGGGTTAGGGTTTGGCTGAGGGTGAGGTTTAGGGTTAGAGTTAGGGTTAGGGTGAGTCTGAGGTTGAGGGTTATGGTTAGGGTTAGTTTTAGAGTTAGGGTTACAGTGAGGGTTCGGTTGAGTGTGAGTGTTAGGCTTAGTGTTAGGATTAGGATTAGTGTAAGGGTTCGAGTGAGTGTGAGGTTTAGTGTTAGGGTTAGGCTTAGTCTTAGGGTTAGGCTTAGAGTGAGGGTGAGGGTGAGGGTTAGGGTTAGTATGAGGGTTAGGGTTAGGTTTAGAGTGAGAGTTAAGGTTCGGTTAATTATAGGGTTAGGGTGAGGATCAGGGTTAGGATTAGGGTGATGGTGAGGGCTAGGGTGATGGTGAGGGTTAGCGTTATTGTTAGGGTAGGGTTTTGGGTTAGGTTTTGGTTTTCGGTTACAGTTAGGATGAGGCTTAGGGTTACGGTGAGGGTGAGGGTTAGGGTTAGGTTGAGGGTTAGAGTTAAGTTTATGGTTAGTGTGAGGGTGAGTTTTAGGATTATGGTTAGGGTTAGGATTAGGTTTAGGGTTAGGATTAGTGTTATTGTTAGGGTTAGGTTTAGAGTTATGGTGAGGGTGAGTGTGAGGGTTAGGGTTAGTGTTAGCATGAGGTTTAGGGTTAGGGTTAGGATTAGGTTGAGGGTGAGGGTGAGGTTTAGGGTTAGATTTAGGGTTAGTTGGAGGGTAAGGTCGAGCGTTAATATTAGGATTAGTGTTCGGGTTAAGGTTAGGATGAGGGTTAGGTTGAGGTTTAGGGTTAGTGTTAGGGTTAGAATGAGGGTTAGGGTGAGGGTGAGTGTGAAGGATAGTGTTAGGGTTAGGCTTAGGATTAAGCTAAGGTTGAGGGTCGGGGTGAGGATTAGGGTCAGGGTGATGGTTAGTGTTTGGGTTAGGGTTATGGTTAGGATGAGGTTTATGGTTAGGCTTAGGGTTAGGGTGAGGGCTAGGGTGAGGGTGAGGGTTAGGGTAAGGGTAAGGGTTAAGCTTAGGCTTAGGGTTAGGCTGAGCATGAGGTTGAGGGTGAGGGTTAGGGTTAGGGATAAGGTGAGGTTTAGTGTTAGGATTAGCGTTAGAGTTAGGGTTAGGGTGAGGGTAAGGTTTAGGGGTAGGGATAGGGTCAGGGTGAGGGTTAGGGTTCGGGTGAGGGTTAGGGTGGGGGTGACGGTAAGGGTAAAGGTGAGGGTTAGGCTGAGGGTGAGGGTTATGGTAAGGGTGAGGATTAGGTTTACGATGAGGGTTAGGGTTAGGGTTAGGCTGAGGGTGAGGGTTAGATTGAGGATTAGTGTTAGGGTTAGTGTGAGGTTTAGGGTGAGGATGAGTTTTAGGTTTAGGGTTAGGGTTAGGATTAATGTTAGGGTTAGGCTTAAGGTGAGGGTTTGGGTGAGGGTGAGCTTTAGTGTTAGTGTTAGGATTAGGATTAGCGTTAGGTTTAGGGTGAGTGTGAGGGTTAGTGTTAGGGTTAGGGTTAGGCTTAGTTTTAGGCTGAATGTGAGGGTGAGAGTGAGGGTTACGGTGAGGGTTAGGGTTAGGGTTAAGGTGAGAGTTAGGGTTAGGGTTAGGTTTATGGTTAGGGTTAGGGTTAGGGTTAGGTTTAGGGTGAAGGTGAGGGTTAGGGTTAGGGATAGGGTTAGCCTTATGTTTAGGCTGAGGGTGAGGGTGAGGGTGAGGGTGAGGGTGAGGGTTAGGGTGAGAGTTAGGGGTAGGATTAGGGTGAGTGTTAGGGTTCAGGTTAAGTTTAGGGTTAGGGTGAGGTTTAGTGTTTAGGATGAGTTTTAGGGTTAAGGTTAGGGTTAGGATTAATGTTAGGTTTAGGCTTAAGTTGAGGGTTAGGGTGAGGATGAGGTTTAGGTTTAGGTTTAGTATTAGGATTATGTTTAGTGTTAGAGTGAGGAATATGATGAGGATTAGAGTTAGGGATAGGGTTAGGCTTAGGGTTAGGCTGAGGGTGAGGGTGAGGGTGAGGGTTAGGGTTAGGGTGAGGGTTAGGGTCAGGATAAGTGTGAGAGTTAGGGTTCGGTTAAATTTAGGGTTAGGGTGAGGGTTAAGTTAACAGTTACATTGAGGGTGAGGTTTAGGGTTAGGTTGAGGGTTAGGGCTAGGGTTAGGGTTAGGGTGAGGGTGAAGGTTAAGGTTAGTGTTAGGGTGAGGGTTAGAATGAGGGTTAGGGTTAGGATAAGGGTTAGTGTGAGGGCTAGAATGAGGGTGAGGTTTAGTGTTAGGGTTAGGGTGAGGTTTAGCATTAGGTTTAGGGTTAGGGTTAGGGTGAGGGTGAGGTTTAGCGTTAGAGTTAGGGTTAGGGTTAGGCTGAGGGTGAGGGTTAGGTTTAGGTTTAGTGTTAGAGTTATGGTCACAATGAGGGTTCGGGTGAGTGTGAGGGTTGGCTTAGTGTTATGCATAGGATTAGGGTAAGGGTTAGTGTGAGTGT